>NC_030423.2:24421402-24621402 GCF_001660625.3 Ictalurus punctatus
ATGTATGCGGAAAGGTAACCTGTGTGAACATTGTTGCCTTACAGGAAATGACCCATTCCTGGCCTCCTCCCCTCACTGCCATACACACACCAGGCAAAGCAGAACAGACCAAGTTTCCCATTCCCAACAAGGTGACACACACACACACACACACACACACACACACATTTGCACACCTGCATTTCCATATAAAATATTACTGTTATCTCCATCCTTGCACTTTTAAGCATTCTACACTTATGCTGAGTAGTATTTTTTTTTTCCAATACACTTTTAAATGTACATTTTAAAGTTGTTCATGTGGGATAAAGAATTAGTTTAGAAGAACTGGTGTAAGCCATGGCCAATGAGACGTTGTGATCCTACTAGCTTTAGTATTAATTAGCCTAACTGTTATTCACATATTCACATTCACATTTTTAAATGCAGGTCTCTGTGAAAATATGTACAGTATTGCTGCATAAAGTTAAGCTATGAGCCTTGCATTTATTTCCAATTATACAATAACAGTACATTTAAAGTTTTGGAACTTTCGAAGTGTTATCACTTACGTTATAGTAGCCATAAATGTACGGAACTAGAAATGTGCCACAACAATTCGGATCTAAAATGTCTAAAAGTCATGCCTTTATTTTTAATCTGTAAGTGAAGTTTTGTAGTTGAATTACGTCCGATTACTACAGGATTGTAGGCTGTGATACGAATTTGCGTACAAAGTTTTCGAAAGATTCTAGAAGATATAGAAGATTTGAATTGAGTTCCATTGTTTGGTTTCAAATTCAGTTCTTCAAATTCAAATTCAGCTTTTCTCCATCAGTAGCTTTGTTTCCATCCAAGTTCTTAATGAATTTAACTTCTGTAAAAAAAATTGAGTATCGCTTAAAACATTTGCTAGTAAAGTTTCCATTCCATGTGTTCAAGAGAACAAAATCAGCACTTCCGGGGAAACTGGCGCAAAGTCGTCTATCCAAACACACCTCTCGCTCTCGGCCATTTTCCCTCTTCTGAGCCAATTATCCAATCACACGATTAGTTGAGGCAAAATCACATGAATGCACATGAAAGCACATGGAGGAATATATTCGATAAATGTGTTTCCATTGTAGTTTATGCGCATAAACTACAAATCAAATAAATAAATATTTTATTATAAATAAAATTATCTGCCTCAATTGAGCGCATAAGTTTTTATGTGCATTTTGGGGATTTTATTTGCATCTGGTGTTTCCATCCCGCGTTTTTTTTTTTTATTATTTTATTTTATTTTTTATGCAATATCCCAAAATTCACCAAAAAATACCCGGATGGAAACAATACTCAAAACAAAGATGTAGTGTTTTGAAAATTCGAATCGAAATCGAAAGAAGTGAATTTGAAATCGATTGTGCTACCAAGTCTCGATGTGAATTTTCTACACCTGCTTATTACAATATTTTATTTGAAACATGGAATACATGGAAAACATGGAATAGAAAACTTTATTTTAAAATGCAAATGAAGGCATCGAATTCAGATTTGTACATTTTATATTCAGATTGTAGTGGCATTCGTTCCATATATATATATATATATATATATATATATATATATATATATATATATATATATATATATATATATATTTATTTATTTTAAAAAAACACTTGTCATGTGACTGAGAAACAGAGTCCCATATCAACAAAGTCCCGTATCACGAAAATATATCATTTTTGTTTGTTTGCTTAGTTTTGCAGGCTTATTTTATGTGGAGTGTCCGCCAAACAAATCCCGTTGCAAGTTAAAATGGAAACGTTTTAGTGCATTAAAATCACAATATGATTTGAGTTACAGCTGCGAGTGCTGTCAGAGCTGCTGTTACAGAAAATTAATCAACACATTCTAAACAAATAGATTCGAAAAAGTCAACAGGCAAACAACAATTAATAGTTGTTAATGTTAAGTTAAATTGTTAATGTTTTAATTGATGGTGTTTGAAGGACGTGAAATTCACTTGATAAGATTTCTCTAAAATTTGCTTGAAAAAACAGCTGGGGTCAGCCTTGATACAGCGCCCCCTGGAGTAGAGAAGGTTAAGGGCCTTGCTCAAGGAAAAGAGCAGCAGCTTGGCAGCGCTGGGGCTTGAACCCCCGACCTTCTGACCAGTAACACAGAGCCTTAACCACCAAGCCACTACTGCCCCTGATGAGCAGTGAGACAGTTTGTTTATTAAAATGTTCATACAACCAGGTTTTCATGAAGGATACATCCAAAACTACCCTCAAATTTGTCCAAAATAAAGTACCCCAAAAGCCAGCTGTCATCCAATTTGGACAGCTTTTTTATCTTGTAAATGATGCCCAAAAATGCTGTCTCTCCAGGTGGCTTCTCTCCAGTTGGAACGAAATGAAAGTCTTCTACTTTCTGAGCTTTCCAGCATACACACTCGTAAAACATTATCAAGACAGTTTACTTTCCTCGCACTGGACGTGTTCGAGAACTGTTTTGTGAAGTTTTTATTTCAGTCGAACTCTTGGCTGTTGTCATATCTCCTGCCTGTCTCTCTTTGCCCTCTGATGTCATCTGACAAGCATCCAGAGACGGCGTCAGGGGCTCGGGGGCCAAAGCGACGTCACTGGGATGATCTGACAGAAATATTGGCTAAGGCGCTGAGGTTTGGCAGGGATTTTCTGCCGAGAAGATCTTTTGGCTTCGCTTCATGTCGACATCATCACTGAGTTAAATCTATCGCCGCGTAGACCGTTCCTGAGCCCGATTGGAATAGGGCCAGTCTTAGTGTAGCGTTTCTGTTCAGTTCACTGTGAGGCAGTGAACATCTCGTTGACCCATATCTATCATTTCAATACAAATTTTCCTATGTGTATTTTAAATATTTGTTGTTTTTTTTTAATTCTTATGATAGGTGTGTGTAGTGGCAGAAGTGTAAATAAAGCAAATTAAATTCATCTGTTTGGAGCTACACATGCATTTTAATGCATTTTGTTCTTATCAAGCAAAAATAAGCTATTAAAGGTCATTACCTCTAATACTTAAAACATAATTTCTGAAATATAATTTACATCGCAATGCCATTAACTCTTGAATCTGATTGGTCAGAAGGTGTGGACTAATTTTTCTATAACAGCATCTTTGCAAGGTTTATATTGACGCATTTGTTGTAATACGTTATCGTTTCCATAGCAACAGCTACTTCACACGTTGGATGCGCAGAGAAATATACGTTTAGCGATACACCGATAAAAAATGTGTCGTTTAAGAAAGAAAATATGTCATCGTTGATAAGTTTATTTAACATTTATGGATGGAGTCTCCAGTGTCAGCGCTTTGTAACAGTAAAGAGGTAAAGAAAAGTCCACAGGAAAGTCCTTCAGGACTGGACTTTGTGGGTTCTTTGTAACAAACTGTATGTTTGTCTTATTACCGTCAATAGAACATATGAATATGTTTCGCGAACATTCAACAACATTTAACGTAACTATAAATGGATAATAAAAAAAAAGTATGGGGAAAAAATTGTAATTGTTTGCAAATTGCTGTGGTGTAAGAGGAATAAACCACTTCAGCATGTGCTATTATAGGAAAAGAATCAGCTTTGTACTGGTAACAGCATCACACTGCCCTGGCATTGATTCATTTCCTAGAACAGCGTGCCCAAAGTGTTTTATTCCTCACTTATCCCAGCACATGTTGCGGAAAAATCATTTCAGTATTGTTTGGACCCAAGCTAAGCATCATCATTATATTATTAGTTTGATATGCATGTTGCCAGATTATTAGAATATATCTATTATTAGATGGATTTTATGTTGAAATAAAAATCATCTACCTGTAAGGGGATATCCATGTGCAATAATAGCAATAATAATCCACTATGAAATAACGGGGCAATTAAAATGAATCATTGTGCTGAAAAGTGTCACAATTTTGACTGCGCTCATGCCTTTCGGGATGTCATCTACTATGTGTGTGTGTGTGTGTGAGTATTCTCAAGTTCCACTCAAATCCCATGACACTTCATTGTCAGTGTTAAAGCCTCTGCTATTTGCCTTGTAATAGGACAAGGTCTGATTGGCGTTGGTTGACCCAGGTGACACAGCTAATAATATAGCTCACTCTATAAATCCTGGTTTAATGGTGCCGCCTACAAGCGTAGTCATCTCTCCACTGCTGTCTCACCAGAGACAGTGTAATGCTTCTAATTGTATTAGTGTAAAATCAATTAAAGCAATCAGTAGGAATTGTGGCTATCCACAGCTCCTCCACATGTGTGAAACATTGAGGTTGTAACATTGCTTTGGACAATAAGGTCATAATCTTAATCTCTCTCTCTCCCCCTCTCTCTCTCTCTCTCTCTCTCTCTCTCTCAGGACCCCCAACACGTAACACCAGCGTACAATGGACAAAGTGAGTACAAACCTCCATCCACATCATGTATATAAATGCTATCGGTGATTTCATGTCACAAACCAAGCGCTAATGGCTGAGAAATGAAAAGGCCAATGTCATGCCTCGTGCCAGGCTGCAAGCTCTTGGCCAGGGCTTAATCAAAAACCCTCTCTAACATCTCTGCGTGCTTTCTTTTGGCAGAGCGCTGCAACGTTCCTGGTAACAAGCCCTCGACCAAGCCAGTTCCACAGAAGTCGTGAGTATTCATTCGATTAATTATTTGAGGAAAGCGCCACAGGGAGATGGAGAGACGGGGAAAGTATCATGTGTGTGCGCTCTGCAAAACAAGTCCCCATGCTCACCTCCCAGCAAAAAAGAAAGAGACGAATAAACAATGATGCTGGCACTGCTTCACTTTAGCGCCTGCGTTGCTGTGAAATACGCTGACAGACAGGTGTGTGCTGTACCTCTAGTTTAGATTTCTCCAGCACTGAAACGGTATAAAATGGCATAAAGGTTGTGATAAGCTCTGTATATTGCACTGCTTTGTCCTGTGTTGTAGGAGGAATATGTATTTCAACCCAAACCACTATTTGAATATGATTTGTATTTGCATTGATATGATTTCGCATGATTGGTCTTTATAATGAATTATAATGAGTTAGCTTTAAGCAACAAGGTTTGCACTGTAGTTCACACAGGACTCTTAGACAATGTGTACTCATATAGGGATTACACACTTTTAAGGCCTTATGTGCAGTTAAATTGCCAAATTTGCACTGATTCATGTGATAATTACAACGAGGAGTATTCATGCAGTACCATAACGGCGATATACTAGAATCCTATTAGCTGTTTACTTCAATGCTTACCATCTTATCTTACTTACAGTATAGCATCATATTAGTCTGTATATGTTCCATTTCAAATCTTGCTTTTGTGTTACAACGCACTACATTTGACGGCACAATCTGCTTTTTCAGCCTGCATTTTCTATCCCCTGATTTATTTATTTTTTAAACAGTTTTAAAGGCAAGTGCTTGTCTTTAAAGATGGCGGTCTAGCCGATATTCAAAAGCCCTGTCTTGGACGCTTCTACTCAAGAAACGTCTCGCAATTTCGGAGGTATGCTCTACATCCAGTTGATTTGCATAATCTGGATGGGAAGCCCTGAAAAACAACTCAAGCATGTGTATAACCAGATTCTGAATACAAGGAACTTTCCCTGTGTAAATATTACTGTATTTTTGAATACTGCCCTAAGTTCTGTAGTCGCCACATGCGTAGCACAACTCTCATACTCAAAAACTACTAATTTACCATTGAATCAGTACATTAAATGAGTTTTTTTATTGTTTTTCAAATATTCACATATTAGAATAATAATCCTCCGGCAATACCTCATGTATGCACGTGTAGTGCCATATAACGGACGTGTATAGGTGTGATTAACATATATTAAGTCCCCTTTACCTTGTCATAACATAAACAGCACGTTAGCACAAAGATGGATTTTTCCAGAAGATCGCAAATATGCATAAATAGCATATCCTTCCAATTTTCTCTGCAAATTTGTCAATGTATCAGCAGAACAGCATGACCGAGACCTCAGTGCGAATCATGATCATTCATTAAGGAAATATTGCCGTACTATTACAGAGAGAAAATGTAGCCTTTAAGGTGCAGTTGCCGTTTCATTTTTGATTCTCGATATTTCTTGACCGTGTCTTGCTTCTGTGAAACTGTTAACGAAACAGAAACTGTTCCCTTTATGCACTCACACTGAAGTGCGAGCATGTTCAAGAAAAAAAGCTGGAGCGAAATCGTAACCGGCAGATTTTACATTCTAATTCTAACGTCCGTGTCCTAACGCTCAGCCGAGCGAGCGTGAGCAGCAGTCTGACTGGCTAAGCAGAAGTGACAGATCAAGATGAATTGAATCAGAGCTTAATGTGTCTATCAGCTCACTAAAAGAGATGTTTTCTCATAAAGGCACGAGGGTTAAAGGGTCAGAGCCGGCAACAATAAAGAAGAACGGCGCATTGTTAGCTGCTGAAGCAAGCTGAAAAGAGCCAGTTATCTGCCGATCGGGCCACAGACTGAGAAACGCACGTCTTTATTCGAAGGCCAAAGGGCTTTTTCATCAACATCTGTTTGATTCTCTTCCGCCACCGTGCTCGCGCTCGGTTTCTTTTTGCCCATTGAAGTCAAGATGACTCGGCTTTTGTTCCCCCCAATTGCTCACCAGTTATTCGAGGGAAGTCTTCAATGATTTAACCAAGTCAAAATATTTAGAACGAGACCGCCTCGGGGCGAGAACATCGCTGTCGATACTAGCTTTGTCCGAGCACACTGACTATAGGTCGAGACGTTAGTCTTTGTTTCCTTCCAGCGTTAATAACAGGAGATGAACATCTTAGGCAGAAGTGAGTACTACACTACAGCTACAACGCTGCTAGAGTTTTAACAATCAGAACTACAAAGGTCTGTGAGATAAAATGTGCCTTATAATACTGCCATGATAGATCATTTCTTTATTTTGTCACACTGGATGTCATCATCATCATCATCATCATCCTATGATCTGCAACCATGCCTAAGCGAGATACGCTATTGGAAAGACGAGGCAAAACACTTCCCGTTCCATTAGATTATTGGTGTTGCCTCTCACAAGTCTCTCATCGTTCAGCTGAGTCATTTCCCTCCAAGCGTCTCACAGACACTTTAAGAGTAAAGCAGCGCATTCTGACACACTGTCGTTTAAACCTTTAACGCTTCAATCTGTCCCTATTGAGCCACAATCGTCCATTAGGCAGAGGGTGCAGTGACATTAATTTGAAGTTTACCGTGTTTGGAAGTCATAAAATGGCACTTTTCCTCTGTGGATCGACTCTTCCGTAAGATCCTCACAAAGTGCTGGTGATCAGCACCGTAATTTACTCCAGACCTGACATTAGTCACACTCAGACCTTGGCATTCTCCCTGACTAAGGGACAGTGAGGACAACAATGCCTGCCATTTGCACCAGATATCTTCTGGTGTTTTCAGACTTGTAGTACTAGACATTTAGTCACTACAATTCTGCTGTATATGTACTATCTAATATGTTCCTTGGATTAATGCAAAGGGGGAAGTTTTGTTGGCTTAGTGGTTAGTACTTTTGCCTCTAATCACCTGGGTTGGGGGTTTGAATCCTGCCTCCGCCCTGTGTATGGAGTTTGCATGTTCTCCCTGTACTTCTGAGGTTTCCTCCGGGTACCCCGGTTTCCTCCCCCAGTCCAAAGACGTGTTGTAGTGTTGGTTGGCATTTCCAAATTGTCCATGGTGTGTGTGAGTGTGTGTGCAGTTGTGCTCTGCAATGGTTTGGCACCCCGTCCAGGGTGTCCCCCGCCTTGTGCCCCGAGTTCCCTGGTATAGGCTCCAGGCTCCCCCGTGACCCTGTGTAGGATATGCGATATGAAGGATGGATTCTTGCATGGAATGTGTTACAATTGATTACAAATTCATCGAAATTATTGTGCATCATTCAAAAACTCATTCATTCATTCATTCATCTTTAGTTGCAGTGGATCTGAAGCCTATCCCAGGAACACTGGGTGTGAGGTGGGAATACACCCTGAATAGGATGCAGGTCACACAACAAGAAGTAATGTTCTA
Source organism: Ictalurus punctatus (assembly GCF_001660625.3). Lineage (NCBI taxonomy): Eukaryota > Metazoa > Chordata > Actinopteri > Siluriformes > Ictaluridae > Ictalurus > Ictalurus punctatus. The sequence continues at coordinate 24,429,443 of NC_030423.2, forward strand.
AAATCTTCTTACCCCCAAAAGTGAAAGACACCTCACCTACCTCTACATTTTTAACGTAATCTACTTAAGGAAAAACGACATTGCTGCCAAATTTTAAAGCGTTATAAGTTGACATTTAAGGCAGTGGTCACCAACCGTGTTTCTGGAGATCTACCTTCCTGAAGACCTTAGCTCCAACCATAATCGTGCCCACATGACCACCTAAACATTGCCTTATGGAGCTCTTGATCAACTGTAACAGGTGTGTTAGATTTTGTTTGGAGATGAAACCTGCAGGAAGGCAGATCTCCAGGAAGAGGTTTGGTGACCACTGATTTAAAGCATTTGGCAGAGGCCCTTATCCAGAGCGATGTACATTTAGCTGAACAGTTGAGGGTTAAGGGCCTCACTCAAGAGCCCAGAAGAGGCAGAGCTGGGATTTGAACTCATGACCTTCCAATCAGTAGTCCAACAATGCTACAAGTTTACAGTATGAAATAAGTTTGATATTCAGCGTCATCCACGTTAGTGTTTGTCTCATCACCTGAGATTAAAGCCTGTCAGGACATTTAAACATGACCCTCATCATCGTCTTTAAACTTATACTATCTCTGTACATGCTAACATCATTTCCACATTCATTTCTTGTCTCTTTATTCGGTCAAACTTTTTGAAGTTGTAGTGGCAGCCATTTTGACAGCCGGTATCTGATTACAAACTGAATCGATTAGGCTTGTGTTGGTTTTGCTATGGCAGGTAACTATCCTAAAAAACCTGATTAATTTGTACGGGGGGAAAAAATCACACTTAGCTAGCAAGGTTGTAGACATATTTAGGCAGACGACTGGCTTTACCCCTTTGTTTGGTAACAACATCCTTGCAGGCAGATGGGCAAGGTTAGAAAGTGTGTGTATGTTTCTGTGTGTGTGTTTTTAAATGAGAGACAGAAAATCTCTGGGTCGTTTTTTGGGATATTTTCCAAAATTCAGCTACATCTGAGGGGTTTTTGCAGACAGCCACATGGATAATAACTGAATAATAAGCCATGAGTTTTAAGAGGTTAAGATTACAGGCAACATTATGATTTAAAAAAAAAAAAAACACGAGGGAAAACATCCATTTAGCAAAAAGCGAGCTCAGACTTGCCGCTTTCCCTTGAATCAGATTTACTTAAAAAGATTGATGTTCAGTGCCGTTTTCATCTAACGGAAAGCTTGTCTTTTATTCCGACAAACATATTCATCATGAGGAGGTTCTCTCGGATGGTTTTTCTCGGAGAGATGTTGCGTCTCCATCCTGCCCCTGCCATAAATTTGCATTCACAACACAGCAAAGTGCTCGTTTTATCCTTGTTAGGCAGGGATCTTAAAAAGCCCTGACGTTGCCTCAGTTGTGAACATAAATTCAGACAACCAAAGCCTGCCTCTGGAAGACAAGAAGAGGAGGAAGGAGAGACAGTGGGCAAGTTTTGTTTTCTTTTCTTTTTTTTCTTTTTTTTCCCAGCCCAAACGTTAATGCAGGCTCTCGATGTGACACTTGAACGGAGCCTGAAACCGGAAATGGCTGAGGGCCAATCTAAATAATCCAGCGGATGGAGGTTGTGTGATGATAGATGGAAGTCTCTGGAGTCCGTGTCTATCACAGGCTTCTTAATTAAACATCCCCGGGGTGAAGGCTGGACTAAGAATGGGAAGGGATGGGTGTTGGGTATCTGTACCCTTTAATAACTTTATTTCATTATGCTTTCTTTCCAATACTGCAGTAACAACCTCAGAGAACAATTCTTGTCGGCTGCCATGTATATACAGTACACACTTGCTTTTCTCTACTGTACGTGTCAAATCTTGTCTTCACAGTGTTAAATTGTGAACCTCTTTTAGACTTTAAATATTTAACCGTGTTCCTTAGGAAGCTTCGCATACTCTCGGCTTCATGAGCTTCACGAAGGATGCTTTTACATGCTTAAGACACGTAACCAAAATTGTCAGCGTATTACACTTTGTTGCTTTTTTGTTTTGGTTTCGCATCATGTGCTTTTGTTTACATTTCCATGTGCTTACACTTCTGTTCTAGTCCTGTCATCAGTGTGTTACCCAAGTGTGTGCACCTGTGCTGTGTTAGCTCATCGATTAGTTTGTTGTTTCTCAGTCCTTCCAGAATTTTGCGATCGCAGAAATTAACGCAAAATCAAGCGAGGAGCTTGCAATTTTTCAAAATTACCACAGATTTTCTACAGAAAAAGTCTCTTTTACCAACAAACATAACTGCCAAAGACCGTGCAAAACTATCTCGTGCAATTGCAATTTCGCCAATTCAAGTTGCAAAAAAAGCACAAAAACTCAGCAAGTTGTATCACGACGTTAGAAGAAGAAAAAAACACGACACAATCAAGCATTTGTGGCTGCAACAATAACAAAAAACTCTGAGATTTCCTGTACAGACTGGTTTCTTCATCTCTATGTGAAGTCTTTCCATGCATTTATGCTGTTACACAAGTCTAAGCTGTGATTCCTTGGTTTCTTGTTCCGTGTGTAGCATTTCCAGGTTATTGGCTCACACCTGTATTACCGTGTACTCTTGTGGATTGTCCAGTGACGACCCTGCATGCCTGTGTTTAGACCCACTCTACGGAATGTGACTGTGGTATTCAGATTTGTTCTAATAATGCTTCAAAATGAATGAAAAAAAAAATAAAAAGAAAGAAAATGCTGAGTATATCCGCTTGTGTCCCTCCTCTACACATACAGGCCTCACCGCTAATCCTAAAATTCTCTCTAAAATGAAAACTGCTTGCTCAGGGTAAACAATTGTATTAAAAAATAAAGCAAAACTGCGTATTATACATGGTAATGCGTCTTGTTTCTGACATCGGTTTAGACATGGACGTTAACTGCACTGTTTACATTTGTTCTACAAACCCAATTTCAACCATAAGTCATTATGAATATGTCTTCAAGACAATCTTTGTGTGTTCAAGACAATCTTGTGTGTGCAAACTTTTAATTGGAGGTGTCTGACATTCTAATGAACCTCTAACCAGGTGTCTGGTTTTCTTCTAATGCCTGTTACGGAACAAAAAAGTTCAAGAAGGTCATCTGAATTGTTACGTATATTGCCTCAGCACAACTACAGGTTGTTTACGTGCAATCCTCGGAAATAGTTCACACTAGCCAGCTAGTTAAGATGGCTTAAATTCAAATGATTTCTGCAATTTCAGACAAAATGCATACTAAACTGTACTTTTCCTTGTTTCTGGGGCAGTTCCCTTATCTTTCGTATCTTATACTGTATAATAATATTTATCTTTTACCTGGAAATGCGGATATACTTTAGTGTACCTTTTAACAAACATTTGAGGTACATAATCGGACAGTAATTACCTTTTAGACTAAACATGCGCCTTTCCAGTTACAAGATAGTGTACATGCTAAAGCTACAAATTGTGTACGATTGTGTGACAAAGAACGGTAATGTTGAGTACCCTTTCTTCTTCTGTAGAAATTAATTTGAGAAGAATTTAAGAGTAGAAATTAAGCCAGAAATATATACATAATGAAGTTCAACCTTTGTAAGAAAAGAATAAATATACCGTATATTCAATCTCATGTATCCAGAATTTTTACTGGTCAGTTGTGCTTGTACTTTATATTAGTAAAGTATATACTATATATAAGTGTATACTGTGTGTGTGTGTGTGTGTGTGTGTATATATATATATGTATGTATGTATATATATATATATATATATATATATATATATATATATATATACTTGTACTTGTGAGTGGCAGAGATATTAGAAGTGTGTTGTATCTCTTGAGTTGCTCTCCAGATGAGTGTAGTGTTGACAGATCTGGAGCAGAGCTGATCTCAGGGCACCACCGGCTAGACGTGTATGTGTATATGTGTGTGTGTGTGTGTGAGAGAGAGAGAGACACTTGTCTCAGACGAAAAAAAACACACCGTGTGTTTGTTTATCACCACGCGAGTCCAAGTGCATTTCCGTGTTCCTGCCTGTGATTGACACGATGAGGCCAGGCTCAGATGCTTATTTAAAACCTCGCTCTGTTTCCTTACACTTTCCTCAGAGATCATCGGGGCTACAAGGAAGCGCGAGTAAACATCAGGCAACTCGGCCTCCCCTGTACCTCACACGCAGCGTGTTAACTGTTTCCCACTTTAAAACGAGGTGCTGCGCAGTAAAGCCGAAGCCTCAGAAGTTACACGCGTCACGTAATGAAAGAGAACTCTGCTTTACGACTCCCATAACAAGCGTATGAAGAAGCGTACCTTCTTAAAGGTAACAGCGTTCCACACAGCAGTGTGTTCTATAGTATCATAACACGCCATGCAGACGCTTAGCCCTGGGACGTGTTCTCTTATTTGCTGGAATAAATATTCCCTCCAAATATTCCCTTCTCATTGAGAAGTCCCAGCACAACCACAGCAACCCAGAGCACAATGGTAACAAGCGTCTACTGTGTGGTTACCCACAAACCCCTGTTCCTCCAGGGAGCTTTTTCTCAACGCCGTTGCTCGCCTCAGGAAAACGGCGGCTCCCTGAAGTGAGCTAAACGGATGAAAGCTAGAGCACTGCTAAAACGCTATGCTATATTTACATATCTTTTGCGATGTGATAAACACATTTTATTTAAAAATGCACATTACAAGCTTGACATTCTTCCGGATCGTCAAAAGGACTGGAACATAATAAAACCTCTATTATCTAAAGATCTTTAGGTGACAGTATTAAAATGCTTTAAACATTTAAAAAAAAAAAAAAAAATTATAGTCTTAGTTTGACATTAAAACAAAACAGGGCGAGCCTGTTGTAAGCAAATAACACCACAAGAGAGAATAACACCACAGGGAGGAAGCCCACAGGGCCGTTAGAAACAGCAACATGGCTCCATGACGCAACTGTTGCTAACGATAATAGCCATGCGAAGGAAAAACAGGAGGCTGTTTATCCGTAGGTACAGGTACAAGGGCAAAGTGTGTTGATGAATAATAAATGCACTTGTGATAAATGGGAATACTGGCTTATTGAAACAACACAAGCAGTCTGATGGGATTTTCACCGAGGCACTACAGGGAGTATTGTGATATTAATGACACTAATGTTTTCTAAAGCCAAATTATCAAGTATCTCTGCACTTTAAATCCTCAACGTATGAACGTATTTCCTTAATAATTTCTGCATGAACAGAAAAAAAAAAGAGAGAGATTTATGTTACTTACTGTTCAACAATACTCATGACTGCGGCATAAAATCCTGCAGCTTCTCATGTCTTAGTCTTTATTTCCTACTATTTAAGCCGTGCATATTCGCTGGCTAGCAGGCAGCCACTGTGGCGTTCATTGGCTAAATGGCTTGCCGTGGGCCTTCTCTACGGGACACTAGGCATCGGTAATGAACAGTGAATGCTCCAGTGCCACAATGCCTCCGAGAGATACCCATTAGAAACTCAGACCAATATACAGTCCAAAATCCATTACAGTTCTTATTTCATGACTTATGAAAGATAGGACTAGAACAAAGATACAGTGGGGGAAATAAGTATTGAACGCGGCAACATTTTTTTTCCAGTAAATATATTTCCAATGAGGCTATTCACATGAAATTTTCACCAGATATCAGTATTAACTCTACATATATAAAGAAATCCAAACATTAAAGTCCATACGTGAAGTTGTGTGTAATAAAGTGGAATGACACAGGGGAAAAAGTATTGAACACGCTATCTGAAATGTATTTAATACTTCATGGAGAAGCCTTTGTTTGTAATGACGGCTTCAAGACACTTCCTGTATGAAGAAAGTAATGGGCCAAAGTATTCAGGTGGGATTTTTAGCCCATTCTTCTAAACATATTGTCTTTAAATCTTGTTCAATTGGATTCGAATTGAGAGTTTCCTTTGCTGTATGCTTTGGATCGTTGTCCTGCTGGAAGTCCACCCATGTCTCATCTTCATCATCCTGATTCTTCTCAAGAATCTCCCAGTAAAGGACTCCATTCATTCTATTTTATGAAGTCTGCCAGTACCATGTGATGAAAAACAGCCCCACACCATGATGATTCCACCTCCAAACTTCACTGTTGGTATAGTGTTTTAAGGGTGATGTGCAGTGCCATTTATTCTCCAAACATTGTGTGTAGTATGACAGCCAAAAAGTTAAATTTTGCTCTCGTCTGACCTGACTACACTGTCCCAGTATTTCATAGGCTTGTCCAAATGAGTTGTAGCAAATTTTAAATGAGCTTCGAGTTTTCTTTAGTAATGGAGTCTTGCTAGGTGAGCGTGAACAGTGGAGAGCATTGCCTATTTTTTTCTCTGTGACGATGGCACCTGCTGCCTCCAAGTGTTTCTGGAGCTCTTTCTGAGTGGTCCTTGGCTCTTGGGCTGCTCTTCTGACTATTCTTCTGACTCCCTGGTCAGAAATCTTGCGAGGAGCTCCTGTGCATGTCCGGTTGATGACGGTGTGATGTTGCTTCCACTTGCGGATAATGGCCCCAATGGTGCTTACTGGAAGATTCAGAAGTTTTGAAAAACGTCTGTATCCGATTCCATCAATATGTTTTGCAACAATAAGGTTGCGAAGGTCTTTTTTTGTGTGACACCTTGGCAAATAAAAGCCTTTTTATAGACTATCAATTTACTAACCCAGCTGATATTAATTTCCACAGATAGGGGGTATAATTACTTTCAGGATTTCAGCTGGTTCCTTGCCTTACCTTGCCTTGGAGGACTGCTTTTTCTTAGTGTGTTCAATCCTTTTTTCCTTTATTTATGGACTTTAATGTTGTGAATTCTTTATATTTCCAGATTTCTTGAGTTAATACTGATCTCTGGTGAAAATTTCCTGTGAATAACCTCATTGGACTTTGTGTACATTGAACCTGCAGCATTGGATCTTACTGAAGGATTTGGAAACGATGAGGATTTCTCAAACATTTAATAATATCAGTCTTTTCAGTTTTGAATAATGTAATAAACGTGTCACTCGAGGACTCAGACAGCAGATCCTGAAAGAGGACAGACTTGGTGTGATTTTGCTGCTCATTGACTAGACGTCTATCACGTGCTTTCCAGCTTTCTCTGGTTTATACTGAGGCAAGACAGCAGCGCAGCAGGTAGCAGTGGTGCCTCACAGCCGCAGGGTTCGATCCTGAGCTCGGGTTACTTTCCTGCACTGAGTTTCACATGTTCTCCATGCGTCCATGTGGGTTCCCTCCGGTTCTCTGCTTTGCTCCCACCTTACAAAAACATGGCTGTTAATGGATTGGCTACGCTAAATTGCCCTGCGGTCTGAGTGAGTGAGTGAGTGTGTGTGTGTGTGCATATGTGATGGACTGCAATGGGTTTTTCACCCGTCTAGGCTGAACTGCTACTGCTGGTTCTGGAGTTGCTTACAGCTCCACCACAAATCAGAGACATGGTGATGGAGAATGAATGAATGGATTACATATTGGTCCAAAAATAGAACTTTTTTTTTTTGTAAAATAAAGAATATTTTGTGACCCTAGCCAATGTTTTTTTTTTGTTTGTTTGTTTGTTTGTTTGTTTGTTTTTTGGTTTTTGTTTGGTTTTTTGGAAGGATTTTATTTATTTATTTATTTATTTATTTATTTATTTAACTTTTATCCTTTTGAGGTTTGGTGGGTTTCCTTTTGTTCTTTTGTTCTTGTCAGGTGGTTGGTGTTTTTTTTTTTTTTTTTTTTTAGAAAGAATTTTGTTACCTTGTTTATGGAAACTATTTTGTTTCTTTTTTGTAGTTTGTTTTTTTCTTTGTGAAAGAACTGATTCGCTTGTTTATTGAGATTTTTGGTTGTTGTTTTGTTTTTTTTGTAAAAGAATATTCTGTGACTAACAAACAAAAAGTTTTTTGTTTGTTTTGGGGTTGTTGTTTTGTTTTTGTTTTTTTTTAGTAAAAAGATTTTTATTTATTTATTGTTACCCTTATTTGTGGGTATTTGTTTTTGTTTTTCCTTTTTGGTGTTTGGTGAATTTTCTTTTGTTCTTTTTTTATTATTGGGTTGTTCTTTTTTGTATTGTTTTTGGATGAAAGAATTTTTTTACCTTATTTTTGTTTGTTTCTTTGTTTTTTGTATTTAAGTTTGCTTTGCTTGTTTATGGAGATTTTGTTTGTTTTTTGTCCATTTAGCATTTTTTTTGTAAAAAAAAAAAAAAAAAAAAAAAAAAAGAATATTTTGTGACTCTAGCCAATGTTTTGTGTGTCTCTTTTTGTTGTTGTTGTGGTTTTTTTTTTTGTTTTTTGTTTTTTTGTAAAAAGGTTTTTTAAAATGTTATTTGTTCTTTTGTTGTTGTTGGGTCATTGTTGGGTGGTTACCTTGTTTATGGGCATTTTTGTTGGTTTTCTTTCCTTGTTTTTATTTACTTTGTTTGTTTTTTTTTTACTTTGTGAAAGATAAAATATAGCTTTGCTTGTGTTTTTTTGTTTTGTAGATTTTTTGGGGTTTCTTTGTATTTGTCCATTTGACATTTTTTGTAAAAGAAAGAATATTTTGTTACCCTTGCTTATGTTTTTCCCATACACACATGTTCTCTGCTCATTTGAAGAGAGTTCAGAATAAACACACAGACACTTGTTTTAAATATTCATCATGTTACTGTGTCATTATGCCAAGATATGTAATACACTTGGGAATGGTAGGATGAACATTTTGTTGCACGTATTTTGGCACATCCCCTTTCTCTTTTGTCAGAGATTTTAAAAAAAGAAGAAAGCATTAAGCAAATCCACACTGGAACAAATTGAGTTCCTTTGCATTTTAGATCAGCTTTCACTAATGAAACTATGCCTCAGTGACGCCAGGGAAAAACTGAACGCATCTCAGGTTTCTCCTGTCAGATGTTAACACTTATGCCTTTTACGCCATCACCGTTGTGATTTTTCTTGGCTTTGTATCCAACACAAATAAAACTGCTCTCCATTTATAATCGGTATTATGTCTTTGGGTTCTTTTTCAAGTACATCTACGTCATGTTGAATATTGCGACCTTTAGAATATTGCGACTGTCAAAGAAAGGAGACCACAGAAAGGAGATTTACTTAGTAGTGATGTCTTTACACAATATATACATCATGTCACTAGCATGGATGAGACAAATTTACTTATTGTTTATATTTCATGTTTCCCTCCTCATATCTTCCTTATAAACCAGCCAGCTCTTTCTTTTTCCATGTATTAGAACCTATAAACTTCATACTTTCTGCATGTCCTTGTGGTTGAGAGGTTAATTTTGCAGCGTGGTAAACACTGGAGCAATTAGCCATTAAATATAGCTCCACTCTTAAACTCAAATTGCCCAGATGGGATCTTGCTCTGGAATAATATGTCTAATAAAGTCGGGTGTATTAGATCACTGGTTTCAGAGTTTCCCTTTCCAAACGACGCCGCAGACTGATTGTTTGTGTCGGCGACCTTGTTTAATCAGTAGTCAAACACTGGGCAAAAACAGATGTTCGACCGAAAACATCGCAGTCGCTTTCAAGAGCCGGAGGACGTCGCGTTGTTTTTACACAACTCTTTGCGGTGCCGTAAAATTCAGCAGCCACGTCGCTTCCCAGAATGCAAAGCGGTTTGTAACCTCAATCCTGCACCCAGTCAGACGTCTCTCTTCCCCCTCTTTTATTTCTTCTCTTCTCTCGGCTTTTGTCTTGTGCCATGTAGATCCGTGGCCAGGTTGTTGAAATAACCCCGTCTCGGTCTGTAGGAGAGGGAAATAGGAATTGAACACCAATTAGTGAGAATATACGTCAAAATTGATATTGTAGAATGTCTGAAACGATTTGTGTCTGAAGTGATCTGTGTAGCTTCCGTTTTATCAATGTAAGGATAAAGAATTTTTAATTTTCCATTTTCCATTCTTAACTCAAAAATATGAAATTCTAAAATTTAACTATAAAACAAAACACCTTTTTGAACTCCTTTCATCAACAAACACAAAGATCACTGAGAAAACACAAGGATTTGAACAGGGAAAGATGGAGGAATAATAATCTAATAGCAAAAGACTAAAGAATGGAGGCACATCATGGTATTGAAGCTGTATACCAATGGGATTGTCAAAATGTTTCATGTTTACCAACATTTCTGTCTCAAGTAGCCAGTCCATCCAGGATTTTGCAGAGTCCTTTTGTGATTGTTGCGGCCAAAAATGCTTGATTTTTCTGCGTTTTCTTTTTTTTTCCAAAATTTGCATTTTTTGTGTTTTTTTGCGGAAAACTACTTGAGCTGTCCTTCACAGTGATGGTTGGTTAAAGAGACCTTTTATCTGTACTCGTGTTCGTCACACGTGATTTGAAGAGGGCTTTGTCTGAATGTGTGTTGTGGTGATGTCACATGATGTGTCCTCAGAATATTGCAGAGTTGATATTGTGTTCCTTTCAGTGCTTCATTTGCTTGATTTTGTGTTCATTTCTGCGATCGCAGACATTGTGGAATTCTGAAGGGACTGACAGAAATTCTCGAGTGTCCACACAAGTTAAGAAGAAAAGGGACAAGTAGATGACAACTTCCTAGATAAATGAGATGTTTGTCTTCCTTTAAAATAACCCTCTTTGAACCTTTGAAAATTCGATTCAATTCAATTATATTTGTATAGCTCTTTTAACAATGGACATTGTCTCAGAGCATCTTTACAGAAATATATCAACACAGGATAGAGATTGTAAGCGTGTGGATTAATCCTTATTGAGCGAGCCGGTGGTGATTGTGGCGAGGAAAAACTCCCTAAGATGTTATGAGGAAGAAACCTTGAAAGGAACCAGACTCAGAAGGGAACCCGTCCTCATCTGGGTAACAACTTATAGTGTGAAAGTAAAAGAAAGTTCATTATGGTGTTTATATGAAGTCTGTTTGTTGAACTAGTCCACTGTTCACTAACGGAGACCTGAGTGCAAAACTGCATGTGGTAATTGCAGTCCCAAGGCCATCGCAGCAACCGTAGTCTCAGCAACCACGGCGAGAATGTCCATGTGGAATTGCGGTCCAAAACCATTTCCATGGTACTTCAAGCGGTACCATCCTTAACAATCTCCAGGCTGCTCTGCTTGGCTTCGTCCTCAGTAGCAGAATGTAGCCTCCAGTTGATGAGAGCTCCATCCAGAGGTAGGGCATCAAGATGGTTCAGGCAGGTCCAGAGTGCAGAAAGGGCAGGTTCACTGGCATCTCCATAATATCATGTGTAGCTCGACAGAAGGAGAGAGGGAGAGGGAGGTAAAGAGAGGGAGAGATTATTAGGTATGCTTACTATCCCATAATGGGTAAGACTGTGTACTTTACGTAAAAGAAAGTCTATTCATGGTAAGCTTGAGTAAACAAATATGTTTTCAGCCTGAGTCCCGAACACTAATCGGAAGGCTGTTCCATAACTGCGGGGCTTTGTAAGAGAACGCTCTTCCCCCTGCTGTAGCCTTCACTATTCGAGGTACCAACAAAAAAATCTATATGTATCCATACTTACGTTAAGATTGTCAATAAGGTTGTGAACGTAAATTTGACTCCCTTCTTCCACGGACCTCCAGAACTTGTGTCATAACTGATGAAATGTCAAAATATAAATCTGAAATTCAGGTCACCGTTTAGAGTCTGGGTTGTCTACTAAAATAAATGAAAAGTAAAAGTTTTTTTGCTCGAATCGTTTGATTGATTGTTTGGACAGAAGACACACATATTCTCTTAGTATGGACACATCAACAGAGCTAATTATACAATTTAAATGATTCTAGAGTCACTTAAGGTACACTTAACAGTCACCTGCTTTTTGGTAAACCTACCATATAGATTCACTTTGCAGGTATACAGTTACAGCGTCCTGTCTTCCCTGTGATTCTAGTCCTGACTTGTTTCCTTCAGGCTAGTCAGGTTCAAAATAAAGGCAGATGTCCACCATCAGGACAGTATCGCTGTCTGAAATACTCCGGTGATAAATTTGTTTGTGCCAGGCGAATCATTTCAGTGTGTGGAATCAACTCCAATGCTTTGCCATTGACTCTTAGTTTCCAGTGCCTGGAATCGGTGAATCACTTCTTTTTGGGATCAAATCCCTTTTAGTCTTGACCAAAAGTAAAAGCGCCTTGATTACGAGACACACTGATATAATTAATATTTGTGTATATTAAAAAATGAAATGCTAAATATATAACTATTTAGGTTAAAAAAAATAATAATAACTCTATAGGCATAGAATTACAGCCTTCTGTCTTCCCAGCGTTTCTGTTTCTAACTTGTTCAGTTCCTACCAGTCATTCAAAATAAAGGCGGATATCCACGACTACATGTACAGTCTATTGTCGTCTACTTGTATCACTGTCAGATGCTAAATTCATCTGGTTTGTGCGAGACGAATCATTTCAGTATGTGAAATCAACTCCGAAGCTTTGCCTAGAATCGGTGAAATGACTCTTTTTGGAAATGAATCCCAGCTGAAAGCAGGATTCGTGCGTCACTTACAGCATATTATAAATATTTGTAGGCATTAAGAAAATTAAATGCTAAAATGATTGATGTTCCTGGGGTGGAAAAAAAATTGTTTAACTGACGATAAATGAACTGATTCAAACAGTGTGTGATCATAACATAGATCATAGTCATTGATAATGAAATGTGTTTAAAGGCAGGTGTACCCAATAAACTGTTGTTTTCAAGGTTTCCTATGGCATTTCTAGAACGTTTTGAAACTTGTGTAATCCCTCCAAACCACACTCTAAAACCCACACAGATAAACATGCACACTGGCCATGGATCAGCCATTATAAACTGAAAATCCTGCCTGATTGCACCTCCAGCACCTGGTCTCCCGTGCAGGCCGACACTGACATCTGTTAGGTATTATGAGGGTAATGACTGGGAGTTTTGTTCAAAGTTCCCCACGTTTTCTGCTGCCGCACGACAGCTTAGGTCATAGAAAACTAAACCTTAAACACATTTCCCCCATTTATAGAGCCTGTTTTTATTGTTCCAGTGTTAGGAGGAAAATTCCTTACTTGGCCCTTTTTTTTTTACAGCCCTGTTGTGTTCTGGTGGCCATCAGGACCTGACATTCAGAAATATCGCTCAACAAGCTATCAGGATGATGTCATGTGACCCTCATAACTACAACACAGATGACATCATGCTCTGATTCTCGGGTTTTAACGAGGTCATGGCTTGGTGTATTTTATATACTGTATCACAAGATTCTATGTACAGGATGGGAGATTAGCTAGCAGTACTCCCCACAGTACAAGTAAGACAGTAGAGCCAAAATACCCCCTCTGAACAGGTGAATAGGAATGAATAAGACTAGTAAGCCTTAGAAGACCTTGATATTCTGTCAGCTCGGAGAAGGAGAAGAGAAAAAAATCAATACCTATTCATTTTACAGGTTGTTTATTGAAGATTACAACCTGTGCCTAGCAAAGACTTAAATAAACTCACAATGGTGTTCAAAAATTGGTTTACAATCTCATATAATGTGTTGATTCATTCGAAATAGCAACATTTCTGACAGAAATGCCCACTTTGAGATCAATTTCATGTATATATTAATGTGCTTCTTCTATTAGGTGAATAATTTATGGTTTTTTTTTTTTTTATTATAAAATCAACAAATTCAGGGGGACTTGTTGGCCAAATATAGTCAAATAGAGTATTTTATATACATACATACATACATACATACATACATACATACATACATACATACATAAATAAATACACAAAAAAGAGCTGAGTGTTGTTGAGGTTATACTATATGTCGTAAGTGATAAATCAGGAATAAAAGCAGGTGCGTGCATGCAGTTAAAGGAAAATAATCAACGACCAGGTGGTGTTGTGCGACCCGAAACAAAGCGGAGTTACTGTCACCGCCCAGAAGTTGATTATTTTTAGTACATCCTGAAGTGTTTTATTCCTCTTATACCACCACAGCAAATGTGACAATACTAAAAAAAAAAAACTTATTTGGATGATGTCATACTTTTTAAATATTTATAGATACATCAAATGTTGTGGAAAGTCAGCAAAGCAAGTTAGTTCCTGTTACAAATAACTTTATAGCAGCTATGAAGAGTCGTTCCCTCACCGGCCTCTCTTTTCTCTTTCTTGAAGTTAATAAGACAAAAAACATGTAGCTTGTTATGTTACAGAGAAACTGGAAAGTGCAAAGTCCTCTGTCCAGAACACTTAAAGTTACAGCTTTACCTCTGACTGTGCAAAGCGCTGACACTGGAGACTTCTTCGAAAAATGCTAAATAAACCTTTCCTCACACACACACACAAAAAATCCACCATGTCAACAATGACACATTTTTTAATCTGAGGGTGTTAATTAATTAAAAAGATTTGTCTTGGGGAGGGGAGGGGGGGACACATTGGTTAGCACGTTTGCCTCGTACCTCCGAGGTTGGGAGTTCGAATCCCGCCTTTGCCCTGTGTCCGCGGAGCTTACATGTTGTCCTCGTGCTTCAGGGGTTTCCTCCGGGTACTCCGGTTTCCTCCCACATTCCAAAGACATGTGTTGTAGGCTGTTTGACATTTCTAAATTGTGTGAATGTGTGTGCGATTGTGCCCTGTGATGGGTTGGTACCTCGTCCAGTGTGTCTGCCGCCCTGTGTCCCGAGCTCCCTGGGATAGGTTCCAGGCGGTACAGAAAATGGGTCTATGGATTTATCTTGGACGAGGCACTATTGTCAGCATGGTTGTAGATAATGAATCAACAACATCTGACCAATCAGATTTGAGAATCGGGTTGGGGCACATCACACTACCCTGTTGCGTAATAATTTCCTACAATGTTGTGGTTCATTCTTTTTATTTATTTATTTCCTTTTGCCCTTTCAGATGACAAAGCTTTTTGTTATTCATGACTTTGATCATGTTTTTTTTTTTTTTTTTTGCTTGTATTTCAGAATGCTGGAAGATGACTTGAAGATCAGCAGTGATGAAGAAGACAATGAACAGGTGAGAGACAGTATAAATGATATCGGGGGGGGGGGGGGGGGGGGCTTTAAATCACTCTTCATTTAAAAGCTTTAATTGTTTAATTGTTGCTTAAACGAATGTTCCCAGAAAATGAATGGACCACATGGAAAATGTTCACCTCTAGTGTGTCGTGAAGTGATTTCTGTGCTGTTGGAAATGTTGTGAGTGAGCATACTGATTGTGTAAATACTCTCTGATTAGCTTTGACCTTTCTTTTGTGCTTGGAAACCACGTTTTTATCATTTATATTTGATTTGTTTTGATTGAGCTTGCAAATTAGCAGCATTCTATTCTCACGATATGAGACATTTTTATAGACAATTTAATCACCTCTCTCTTACACACACACACACACACACACACACGCACACACACACACACACACACACACACACTCACTCTCTCTCACCATGCACTCCTTCCTGCGATCATCTCACTCACAGGCTTGGGGGTAACAGAATACATGTAACAGCGTTACGTAATCAGGATACAAAAAGACCATAGCTGTAATCCGTTACAGTTACGTCAAAAAAAACTAAGTAATCAGATCACAGGTACATTTAGTAAAACATGGGAATACTATCAGGATTACAATTTTTCATTTAAAACCAAAGAAATGAAACTTTTGACATAACACAATATAAACAGCTGCTTGATTATAGTTCTGGTTCTCTCTTGCCAGTCGTGACTCACGTAAGCAACCTCCTGGTGCATGCACTAATACATTTTGTGCAAAGTTAATTTGGTAGAAATGAACAAAAACTGTTCTCTGAAACGCTTTTGTTAGGGTGTCCATACGTCCTCTTTTTCCCAGGACATGTCCTCTTTTTCTGACCTTAAAAAAGCGACCAGTAGGGATGTCTAAATTTGAGAAAATGTCCAGGATTCGACTTTAGTTTCATTATGATGTGCTTATGGTCTAATACTGCATCAGATGTGCGCATATTCCCGCCTTCTCACACACTGATTGGTCGATTATAAAAGGCTTGTAGCAACTATTGGCCAAATTCCTGCCTCTCAACCATTAGCCTACTCTCAGTGAACGTGCGAAGGTGAAGCGCTGTTGTGTACGGCATCAAACGGTTGCTTGATGATAGCAGCAAATGATGTCATCGCAAATTTCATGTCATCGCATTGCTTCATATTACATGGCCATGGCATCTAATATTTTATGTTACTCCATGGACATTCAAAAGAATGTAGGAATTTATATATATTTATGTGATGCTAATTGTGCTAATAGTGTGTGTTTTTCAGTGTATTCAAATCTGCATTCACAGTAACACTTTTTTTTTCAACACTATTAAGACACGGAGGTGTCCTCTTTTTTTGGAAAACCAGAATATGGTCACCCGAACTTTTGTTCGCATCATAGACAGTGATCTTTTATTTATTCATTTATATATTTATTTTCTCAAAACAAATCCAAACATTGAACACGTTGAAGCTCTAAAATAAGCTCTAAATAAAAGTATTTCCGATCATATTGCTTTTCTCTTGACTTTATTTACATATGTGACCTTTAACTAATCCAAAAACAATCAGATTGCATTACTTTCATATTGTGAGACTTGGATTACGATACCGATAACATTTTTTCATAAAGTAATTTGTAACTGTAACGGAATACATTTGTAAAGTAACCCTCCTGACACTGCTCATTCACATGTACACACTGACACGCACAAACCTACAGCACACATCTCACTGTGCCACACTCGGTCAATAATGGACTAGCTGGACTACATAAGGGATAATGAGCATGTTTTCCAAAATAGTGTGTGTGTGTGTGTGTGTGTGTGTGTGTGTGTGTGTGTGTGTGTACAATCTTATTGTGTCCACATAAAACCATATCCAAACCAATTAACCTCCATCTCCCTCCTGCCCCTATCTCTCTCTCTCTCTCTCTCTCTCTCTCTCTCTCTCTCTCTTTTTCTCAGACACACACACAGACATTTTGCTTACGATTGTATAGAGATACACTATCTGATACAAATTACCTGGTAAATTACAGACAAAATAGTTTAACCATGTATTTGTCCCTTGTTTATGACCCTTGCCCTTCCCTTTGCCATTCTTTGCACTTCTATTTTCTCTAGCTTTTATATATATATATATATATATATATATATATATATATATATATATATATATATATATATATATATATATATTGCTATAGAACAATAACAGTGCCACAGTCTCCTGACATACATAGCTGGGCAAAAAGCAGCCTTTTCCCTGAAGCACAGTCTCTGTTAAGCTTTTATTTAAGCTCATGATTATATCAACATTGTTTCTCCCAAATGGTTTGAGAGCAAAGTGGGATTACACAGAGGCCTCAGAGATAAGACACCTCCAAACCCACTTTGCGAATTAGTGCTGTCTTTATTTACGAGTTTCCTTATTAATCAGTCAGTGTCTTGCTCCATCCTCTGTGATTGAAAAAGATACTGAGGACAATGTTGGACGAGCTAATGGCATTTTTACAAGATTGTATTCAAGTCTAGGTTTTCATTTTGGGTTTAAATCAGTGCTGTATTTGAGGGTGCGGTGCTTATATGAGTGTATCAGGTGCACTGTGTACATTTACTGGCCATCTACACATTATCTGTGTCTGTGGCTGTCTAAAGTGCCACTGTCTGCTGGTTGGTTCTGGTTGGTGGATGGTTTATCAGCCCTACAGAGATATAGAGGAGTTTACAACCTCCAGTAACACTGAGACAACTGATTCACTCATATCAGTGATACACACTACCATGTTAGTGTCACTGCTGTGCTGGGATTGGTCCACTATTCAGATAATATTTAGTGAGTGGTGGTCATGTGTTGACCCATGGACTACACTAGACTAGGCTGGTCATTTGACAGAAAATTATTAATATGCATAAATAATATGGTATATTATATGTATATATTTCAATTTTATAAAATTAGTTGGCTGGCTAGTTGATTGGCTGCCTGCCTAATGAGTCTTCATTGGTCACATATACAGTAGAGCACAATGAAATTGTTTTATTTGCATACCCCAGCCTGTCAGAAAGCTTAGGAAGCTGGGGTCAGCCATGATACAGCACCCCTGGAGCAGAGAGATTAAGGGCCTTGCTCAAGGGCTCAACAGTGGCAGCTTGGCAGTGCTGGGGCTTGAACCCCCGACTTTCCAATCAATAATCCAGAGCCTTAACCGCTAAGCTACCACTGCCCTACTGGCTAGTTGGCTGGTGGGTTGATTGGTAGGTTGACTGGTTGGCTAGTTGGCTGGTTGGTTGGCTGCCTGGTAGGATGGTTGGTTGGTTGCCTCGTTGGCTCGTTGGTTGGCTAATTGGCTGGTAGGTTGGCTGCCTGGTAGGTTGGCTGGTTGGTTGGTTAGTTGGTTGGCTGGCTGGTTGGTTGGTTGGATGATTGGTTGGTTATGTTTTTTGTTTGTTTGTTTATTTGTTTAGTTTTTTGCTACCCTACCTGTGCAGGGTATATTTATATATATATAAATAATTGTGTGTGTTTGTGTGTGTGTGTGTGCCTGTTTGTGTGTGTGTGTGTGTGTGTGTGTGTGTGTGTGTGCATGCATATTGGTTTAGCTTTAGATGAGAAACTACTGTGTGTGCTTATAAAAAAATTGATTTCAAAAATAAATAAATAAATAATAGTCAGTGTTTGATAGCTTTATATTGAGTATTGTCTGAAAAAATGTAATCTTAGCCTTAAGGACAATGACCATTCAGAAATTTTAGATAGCTAGCTATCTCAGAGGGAATGTGTCTTTTCAGTAAGGTATAACTATAGAGCAACTTGACAGTCAGATTGTATGGCCAATGCACTTAATTTGGAGTAATTTTGGACCTTGGGCTGAAACGTTTATCACTAAAAGGGCGGCCGCTGTTTTTTCAAATGGTGTATAAAAAAAAATGGATGTCACTGTCAGTGGAGTTGACAGTGATAGCTGTTCTCAACAAAATTACTCTGCAATTTTTATAACCTTCACATTTATTACTAAATTTCTCAGTAATAAATCTCTTCTTGTGCCTGATGTTTGCAGAATGGAGCACTTAGTGCAGAATGAACAAACGGATGAATGTATTATTTGGCGTATTTTGATAAATACACTAATTTTGCTGTTTGATGCTGCTTTGTTCATTGCACTACATGACCATTTTTCAGTGTTTCCAAATAATTTCATATGCACTGTACGTTTTATTTAGCTAATTGATGCCTTGTCCCCCCTGTTGTTCAGAACTGAACATTTGAGTTGTGCCATTCATCATGCTGTGAAAAGCTTCAGCTTAGGCTTGATTTCACTATGCTAAAATCTTTTGTCATGCTGCCTTTTCGAAAAATAGTAGCACTCTCTCTCTCTCTCTCTCTCTCTCTCTCTCTCTCTCTCTCTCTCTCTCTCTCTCTCTCTTTCACACACACACACACACACACACACACACACACACACACACACACACACTGCCATCTCAGTTTGCTGTGAGAAACGTTCCCTGTTTCTCTCAAGCAGAAAAGCCCAAAACACTGCAAACACTAACAAAATTTTACTTGTGTTTATGTGTGAGCTTGTGTGTCTGTTGTGTGTGTGTGTGCATGTGTGTGTATGTGTACTATATATGTGTGTGGTCATGTGCCTATGCCCACGTGCATATGTGTGTGTGTGCGCATGTGTGTTTGTGTGTGTGTGCCCACACATGCCGTGCTATCCTTACTGCCCCCAGCTGGGTTGCCTAGCAACGCCGGAACGTGTGCGGCTTGGAAGAAGCCCAAATTCCCCGCAGAGCAGGAAACAGCAATAAGAGCCTCTGTGACAAACGATCTGCGCTCTTTCATCTAATACACTGTGAAGATCACTGGCTCCTCTCACTGAATGATAAATGGACTGTATACAGATCAATGGCCACAGCAATAAGCCCGGGACGCCAGTCTGTGCCCGCTTAGGCGGCCCAGGTAGCACCAGACGAGCTCCACGTTCACGTACGGCTCAGATATCTCAATCCATCCCCATTTACTCCGATGCACCCGTTTCTGACCATCAAGTAGTGTCATTTATTATTGTAGTCCAATATACACATATACAGCACGATGAAATATTGTGCCTCGCTGACCACACACATGACTATACACAAAAACACCTGCAATATCTACCTGTAAATTACTGTTTCAAAGTATGATAAATATATAGCATTGTGTAACTGTGCTAGGTTTAGGCAGCTAACACACCAATAGATTACTTTAAAAAAAAAAAGACTAATTTTAAACATAATGTATGCAGTTTAGTGTTAATAAATTCGGGCCAAATTCAGACTTGGCAACATAAATCCAAAAGATATGTCAATACTGTATTTATTAAGAGGAACGTGACCTGTAATCAGTATCGGGTTATGCACCTGCTGAAATTTTTACGGGCTGTAGTAAATGCTTCCAAGGGTAGACTTCTCTTGACTTCTTTCATTTTGATTTTCATCGTTAATAATCAAATAGCACCAATGTTTTTGCTGCACTCTCCTGTAAAGAAAACATGACCACAGTTTGAAGGATAAACTGACCAAGCACTCATATGCTAGTTTTATCTACTCTGCTTAAGAAACTGACACTTTCAATTAATAGTGTCATATTTATGTATTGAATATTGAGCCCAAATGGCATTCCGTATACTTTTGAGTGTAACATTTCACTCAAGCCGATATAGTGCAACAAAACTACATGCTCTTGAAAAAGACAGGAAAACTACAAGAAAACCACATGAACTCTGAATACAGCCGAACGTTATTTACCTCACAATACGAGCTAACACCAGCATGCTAGCTAACTTCGATAATGTTACCTATATATTTTTGTGTTTTGACTACGTTTAGTTAGGTAGTTATCTGGCCATAGCTAGCTCACCAACACTACACGAAGCGCCTGCAGTGATTAAGAAACACGTTGTGTTTGGCTAAATATAGTTAACGTGAAAAGACTTTGTGTGACAATATCTACCATAAACATCTGTTTCAAAGTTTAATAAATATAGGACATGGTTACATAGGACTTAGATATATGCAACTACTGTAAGCTAGCAGTAGCTTGCTAATACAAACACACTGAAAGACTGGATTTAAGCTAGTCAGATTTGTGTAAATATGAACATAACTTATGCCATGTTAATTGACTTTTACGAACAATGTTAGTTGTTTCAGCAACATCAGGACGCTAGCTCGTTTAGATATTGCTACCTACATGTTGCAGTTACTTCCAGTTAGCCAGTTAGATGCTCAAAGCTAGCTAGCAAACATTTTACATCTGGTGTGTAAAAAAAAAAAAAAGAAGAAGAAAATGAAAAGAAAGTGGTGTTTCTATGAATGTTTGTCATAAGTAAATATCCTTCAGGGAAAGCAGCTTTGTGTTTGGCTAAATGTAGTTTAGTGAAAATAATTTGTGTTTATTTTTCTGAGGTAAAATATCCTGTTAATATGCAGATATGAGTAAATTGTAAAGTCAGTGTTTCTGAACAATTCTTTCTTATACTGAATACATTCAAGATGTCATTTATCTTAAACCTTTCCTGTATTTACTGTTGTTTTTAAAAAAAAGTTTTGGCTTAGCATGGTGTTAGAATTATGGGACTACAGTTAGCTCGATGCTACCAGTACTGAGTTGGAGGATAAATGAGCCTTGGAGTTGTATTAACCTGAGGTTCCTGACTGTGTAAATTGGATGTGATTTCTCATTCTCTGTCCACCAGCTTTGTATCAGTTAAAAGTATAACAGTATAAAAGTTTGTTCTTGTAAAGAGGTGAGTAAAGCCAGACCCAGAACAATTAGCAATGCCTAATTCAGGGTTTGCTAACTGCTTCTTTTTCTTTCTTTTTTCAACAAATGCAAAACATGAACGGGTTTTTGTATTATTATTATTTTTTAATGTCATCAGGTTATATCAAGATGACATCTCTGTTTATTATTTTCTTTTTCTCTCTAATAAATAAATAAATAAATAAATAAATAAAACAGTACAGTTTGTGAATAGTTGAACAGTTTGTGTTGTTTTGGCTCTTTGCTCCTACACGTTGGAGTTGCTATAAACAGGTACGAGGATAAAGTACATTATGTCAGCTTTAATCTAAGCGTGTTTATATAAAATATAGTTAAACCACATAGAGGTTGATGTTCAGAACTTGAATCTCAAATACGATGGAATTCAGAGCCAACAGAAATTCTTTATGTACTGCCCTTTTACGCAGTGCTGTTCGACTTTTCTGGTGTTGAATTGCTGCTTATACTGCCTTATAAATAAAATACAAAATAATCAAGAATCCTCTGTTAGGATGAAAATCCATTTGTTAGCCTCAAGCTAACATTGATCTACTGTCTAAAGTGATCATACAATACTTGAGCAGCCTTAAGCAGTTGTGTTAATTAAATTTGTATGTATGATGCACTCAATCCTGCTTTGCTCTTCATCTAACTGACATTGTCTCTCATTCACAGGCTGCAGAGAAACCCAAAACCAGGAGCACACCTCCAAAGTAAGTGACTGTTTCAGGCTGATTTGTTTCATCATGCACCCAGATGGACTATTAGACACAGTCCTGCTTCGACTTTTTCACAGCTGGAGGATTGTGAAGTATCGGATGAGACCTGAGTCTCAAACGCGAGAGTTCAGTTTCACAAGAACTGTTATTTTCCATCTTTTATCGAAAAAAATAATAGTCTCTACCCAGAATTCTTCACCATTTACACTGATATCATCTTTTTAAAAGTTTGCTCTTATTATCTGAAAACGGTAATCGAAGAAATATGATGTACACCCACCGGCCACTTTATTAGGAACACCTGTACACCTACGCATTTATGCAATTATTCGATTAATTTCTGCAGGACGGTGCATGAAAGCATGCAGATATATGTCAAGCGCTTCATTTCACTTTATGTTCACATCAAATATCAGAATGGCAGAAGGGGGGTTCAGGGATTTGACCTTTGGTGGTTTTATGAGAGAGATCCAAGGTGAATAGCCAGACTGGTTCGAACAGCAAGGCTGCATAACTCAAATAACCACTCGTTACAACCATGGTGAGCAGAAAAGCAATTTAAGTATTTTAGTTGTAAAAATGACCAAAATACTAATTTCTATATCAGGTCTACTGGCAAATATTGACTGTTTTTCTATGGGTGACCACCCGCCTCCATTCGTTAATCAGTCCGTACAGAAAATGTGGGGTTTTTTTGTGTTTGTTGCAGCCACAAATGCTTGTATGCGCATTGTGATGACGTCACATGACGCGTCCTGGTTCAAATATGTGTAAAATCAGCGATAATTTTTAAAAATTACAAACTCCTCCGAACATTACGCCGTTTGCTTAATTTTGCGTTCATTTCAGCTATCACAAAATCTCCCGAAATCCTGGAGGGACTGGTCAGTGGGTGCAGCAGCTGGTGCCGTAGATGTGATCGGAGGCAGAGGCACAGCAACAGACAGAAAAAAACTGGAGTTGTCCTTTAAGACAGGGCAGTTAACACTGTGCATTAAAACAGATAGAACAACAGTTTTAATTATACGTGTGAAATGGTGTGAACAGGACATTAACATGCAGGTTAATGTTTATATAAGGATTATAGCAAACACCTAAAAAATACATCTCAGGTTCAAATAATGTATTCTTGCATAATACGTATTATTGGAATAAAGTAGTGCATCAGGTAATCAGATAAATATTCAAATCAAAAACTTCTAGTCAGACGGTATAGCTATTTACACCCTTAAGAAAAAAGAAAGGCAGATTGTTACACACATTTTGCAACACTATCTAATCTACTTAAACATAGTCCAGAGTTATTATTACCAGCTAAGCAGTTTGGACCATCATCCCAGTTTGCTAGCAAGTGAACTAATATTATACTGTGTTAACTGCATTATTAGGGAAATATCCTACTTCATTATTTACTTAGTTAGCATTAGGCTTACCATTAGATTGTGTATTCAAAACAGTAGCCACATTTGCTAGCAAGCATTATCCCTTAGCATTCCTGATTGTTGGCCATCATGCGATAAATGGAGACGTAATATAACTAGCACATGGGAATTGCTAACAAGTACATAAGGTGCAAATTGTATTTTCAAGTGGATGCAAATAACCATTACAATTTATTCAAACCCCCAACACTGCCCCCCCCCCCCCCCCCCCCCACACACACACACACACACACACACCATCACTGCCACTATATAAAGGATTATGTAATACATTATATACAGAGTGCCATTTTCATAGATTCTAGTCTGAATGATGAAAGATAACGAGATGCTGTATGTCACATTATGAAGAAATTTCCTCACTATCCACGGGAGAATCACTACGACTGGTATTGCTCCTGTTATTAAGTCTCCAGCGTTTATTTCCCAGCATCCTCCTGTCTCTCCTTCATCTCTGACGATGCCTCTGTTGGCTTCTCAGAGGCAGCGTAAGGTGCAGACGGGGTCTCATTAAGGAGACGGAGAGAGAAATATGGCCTGCAGCTCTGTTCTCAGCCAGGGAGACTAGGAGTGGAGGAGCTGTGAGCGATCCTGGGGCCACGACTTCATTCCTCTAACAAAAGCAAAGCGTGGGGAGCAGAGACAGAGCTGCAGGGGGTAGAGGCAGGGTTGGAGGAGGGAGTTAAAGAGGTGGAGGGTCTCATGGAGAAGGCAGTTAGTGAGAGGGAGCTGGAGCATAAGTGGCAATTAGACGGGTGGTGGCTTAGACTGTGTGATCATTTACTAATGAGGTCTTGAATACTGCTTAAGAGGTCTTTGATAGCTTTGCTTGATATTCATTCTCGTGTGTTGTTCTCTGCATAGTAGTGTACAGTACTTCACTGTGTTCCCTACTGACTTTTTTACTTTATATGAGTGCTAATACCAATACTGGTACCTAACTAAGGAAGCCACTTAGCAACAGGGACATCATGGAGCATTCAGCTCTGTTTATATTGGTTGGCGCTGCATGTAATACTCCTCATGCTGAGTTTTATGTTTAAGATATTAAATAGTATCTTGAATAGAGAACATGACACTGAGCAGAAGCATTGTTGAGTTAAAAGTAAATGCAAGGTACTGTGACTCGCAAGCAAATTGTAGACCCTGGCGAAAGGAAGTGTGTGTGTGCTCAGTGCTCAGTGCTTGCTGATCTGAAGTGCTCTCACATGCGACATTTTCTCTGCACACTCGTATCACTTCTCCATGATTGTAAAAATCTTTGATATAATGTTTAAGCGCATGTAAACAAGGACGATATTGGGCCGATACCCGATGCCAGTATCGATGTCGTTCCATTACGCAAAGTCAGGCCTCTGTTTCGATTTTTTAGCAAATGGACCCAGAGAAACAGCGACAAATCTCATTGGTGTAAAGACTGATTTCACCTTGATACGTTCATTTCAAAATGATTTGATCATACTCTCCATCACACAATATTTTAGAAATTCATTTTGCACCATGTGCTTGAGGTGTAGTGTCGGAAAATTCATTTTTAGCATAGTTCCACTTTTAGTAATAATTGAAAGTGTGTCAATTTCGGTCCAAACCTCACACTAACTGTCCTGCAGCTCACTTTGGGACATTATGGGTGTGTTGTTAGGCAGCTGCTCCTGCAATAAAGTCCAATTTAGTTCCACGTCTAAATGACAGCTCTTAAAAAAACGGCACTCAGAATCGCATACCAAGTCAAATTTAGACCAAATAAAGCCGGGAGTGTCAGATCAGCACGTCGGTTTGACTTAGACATGATCTCTGTCGTGTCCATGGGGGCCTGTATGATGCATCTAGCTATTCCCTACTTCCACAGTGAGGCAATGTGCCCATTAAAACATAGCCCACAGTTCAGCCTAGGGCACCATGCTGCAGAAAATCTAGCTGCATGACTGCATGGGTTTCACACAGCCCTAAAATCAGCACTCCTGTGGTGTGGAATCAGGCTTCACGTGGTCAATAGTTTTACTTGTATTGAAAGATCAGGAAGATCCTAGAACAGTTCTCGCTGACAAGTCAGGTCCAATTTAGATTTTTTTTTTTTTTTTTTTTACAGCAGAACACAAACATATCCACAGGGAAAGTGATATTTAGGTCATGGCATGTACATTTTGCCCATGTGTAATATGTGACATGGTACCACGGGTTAGTGCAGTGTATCTTTAATAGCATGACAACAACCATGTGCTTATGTGCATTACCACTGACTACGTTTACATGGACAGCAGTAATCTAATTATTGACCCTATTCTGAATAAGACAATATTCTGATTAAGGTGTTGACATGAGCTGCTTTTAGAATATCCCTTTCATGTTTTACATGGTATAGAACATAGATTAATAGCACACATCATTACGTCCCCACGCCACGCCGTCCGATGTTCCCTCCAGAATTTCACGTATCAACATAGAGTTTGTTTTCGTTATGGAACCGTATACAGTTTTGGGTGTTTTTATTTTTAATTTTACAAAGGTTCAAGTGCAGTTCATTATTTGTCATGCTGTACGTGCAAATAGACGACTGCTTGAAGCCGTCGGCTGTGTCCCAAACCACATACTTACCTACTATATAGTAGCCGAGATACATGTATTTCTCCTACTATATAACAGGTAAGTACACGATTTCGGACGCAGCCGTGCTCTCTTGTTTGCCGTAAAATGGTCGAGCGCTGCCGTGTGTGTACGTGTCCTGTCGCAAAATGCGGTGAAAACTCCCACACGATGTTAATAGTGTGAGTAAGGTGTGTACATGTCTGTAACGCACGTCAATAATGCGACTAAAATAGGAATACTCCACACGTCTTAATTCAATTTGCGTTTACTTCGAGTATGTCTTAATTGGGTTAATATCGGAATATTGTTGTCCATGTAAATGTACTGACTGATAGCTTTTGGATAAGAGCCTTAGCATCTGCATGGTTGCTAAGTGGTATTGGCAGGATCTGAAAGGGAAGTGACGTGATTGACATTCAGCAATTGTATTGACCTGCTAATTGACGTGCTAACTGCTTATATATTAATGATTTAAAGAACATCGAATTCACAAAAACGTACAGTATGGGAAGGGTTTCTAAATAAAATAAGTTAGCACTGATCCCCCTGTCTAAAAGCTCATTCATGACTCAGGAATCCTTTTCAGAGGATGTGTGACCTTGGCCTTCCGGTTGAATATTATGAAGTCTTTGATAAGTGTAGTGGTTGTTGTTTAGAAGCTCTGCCTGTTGTTTAGGTTTGAACAGTTGAGACGTTATTGTTCTGTTGTTTAGTCTGCTACGTGGAAATGCTTTAGTTCTTTCTCCCTTTGTTTTGGTACATTTTTGTATACTCAACTGTCATTTAAGTTTTTTTTTTTTTTTTTTGTCCTTTTAGAGTGCTAAGATGAACATTTTAGCATAGATACTACAGTATATGAAACCTAGATTGTGCATTAGCCACTTTATTACAGATGTTATTCTGCACAGATATCACAATTAAGGAATTAAACATATGGTGTGATGCAGCCCATTTCTCACATAATTTCATATCAGAAAAACAACTGTAAGCCAAGGTAAAAACTTGCGTTTCGGTGTTTACATCCGTTCATCTGTTTTTAATTGACATCTTTTCTTAATTTAAAAAAAAAAAAAAAACATTTCAATGAACAGCTGTTGCAATAAACAACATGGATTTCGAAGTAACCGTTAACAAATGGTGGTTACATTTTTGATTCGAGACCAAATAAAAAAGGACCACAAACTTAAAAAGATCAAGGCATGTACCAAACCACCAAACTTTTGAACACAGAAGGACACTAAAAGCTGTAGTTCCTGGCACTTTTGAGTATCTAAATATTTATGTGACCAGGTGGTGTAAACATTTGAACAGGCTGATCTGTGTAAATTATTATTCTGTATTCTGGGAATATCTTATGTCGCTTCTGAAAAGCAGTACAAAATGACAAAAAACATAAGATCTTTCAATAAAAAAATAATAATTTACACCAATCACCCTGCTCAAAAGTTTACACCCCCCTGGATCTTAATGTATGGTGTTGCCTTCTTGAGCATCAGTGAACGTTTGCACCTTTTGTAATAGTCATGTACCAGTCCCTCAGTCGTCCTCAGTGTGAAAAGATGGATCTCGACATCATATAGTCACTGTTAAAATGAAAGGGGTCAAATATGCAGAAGATGCTGGAAAAGTAAAGAATGTGCAGGACCTGGAGGATTTTTCTGAAGAACAGTGGGCAGTTTAACCGCTCAGGACAAACAAGGGACTCGTGAACAACTCTCACAAAACATAAACACATCCAGGTAACGACACACAGGATTAAGAATCGACCGTGTGTAAGCTTTTGAACTGGTTCATTTGTGTAAATTCAGTTATTATTGTGTCTTGTGGACTATATGTAAATATGTGTTATGCGAAATAGCTTATTCAGGGCAGTAATAAGTCAAAAAGCGAAATGCAACTTTTACAATCCTTCATTTTGCCCTATATATATATATATATATATATATATATATATATATATATATATATATGACTTTATTTTTGTGCGTTCTAGAAAGGAGGCAGTTTATCAAGCGTGGTTGCTAAAACAGCTGTAGGCTACGTTATGAATATACAGACAGGCCGGTCTACAAGCATAATTTTTGTATTTGACATTTATTTTTATATTTCATTCATATATGTTATTTATTATATGATAAATTAAATGCAAATTCTATCAAATTGCCGTATATTGCAGCTGGTTTTAGAACGTCGTTGTGTTTTTGGTGTCAATCACTGGAGTTGGAGTGGAATGTTTAAATGCAGTTCTCTTCTCTCTTATCTTCTCTTTTCAGGGTGACCAGATTTTAAAATGCTAGAACTATACTTATGTTTGAGACTCAGAAACATATTTTATATCATTTTCAGAACTACAGGATGTCCCAAAAGTCTCCATACATAGGGGACTATGTTTGCCAGCACCACGTCGGTTATGTCTTCGTCAGCGGATGTTCGCAGACGTCCACTTCTCGATTGGTCCGCTATATATATGTATATATATATATATATATATATATATATATATATATATATATAAACTAAGTATGAAAAATTTTGGAAGACATTTTGCTAAGAAGTGTTCATTTCCCCTATTTATGGAGACTTTTGGAACGCCCTGCATATACAGTAAAAAACGTCATCATTTCACCATGTGAAGGGTTTTCCTAGGCTGGAACCTCTTAATAATGAAATAAAGTCAGTGCTGAAAGAAAGTTCTGGAAATGTGACAGGTGAAGGTCATATATAAGTGACAGTTTAAAGAGGTTATGGCTGAAGTACATCTTGGTATTAATGTTGTAGCTTATAGTTGTACTGATCCAGCTTGAGTGAATGTTTTATAGAAAAACTATTTCAATAGAAACCATTTCTCTGTGGTGAGTCAGCCAAGCGCATTGTATACTTCACATCCGGAATGATAATCAAACAGCAGTTAGACTAACACTTCACTCTTTCTATTAAGCACACCTTATTATACACTATATTACACTCTAATTGATTTTATATGAAGCATCACTGTAAGGCTAAAGCAAGCAGACATATTTCTTATTTCTCCGTAGGACTGAAAGTTACACCCACACACAGCCAATCTAAAAGTAAATGTTATGATGGTTGGTGGTAGGAAAAAAAAAGTATGTGTATTGAGTTTACCTCCGCAGACGGGTTTTGGCTGATAGCAATCTCTGTGAGCAGTCAAGCAGCAAATACATCACCAGCTTCACCAACCAGCAAAAAGGAGAGGCAGGTGAGGGAGAGGAGTGAAGAAATGGGTCCCCCGTCCTCGCTTTTCAGGCTGACGACTTGGTTCTCCATCATTATTCATATCTTCTCACCCCACACTGTTGTGTGTCATATCAGACGGTGTATCGCCATCATCGCAGCTCGTTCCAAACAATATGTTTTAATGTGCTGACGCTGAAATGGCTGCCATATTTCAGAAGCATTTGTGCCACAACAAGAGAGAACGGCAGGGTGCTGTAACGCACATGGTGAATATTGTTTTGTATGTAAGGAATAACACACTCTGGAGAATGCTGTTTTACTGTATTTACTGTAGTTGATTTGTTTTCTAATCAGTCCATACATGATTTTGTTGTTGTTGTTTTGTTTTGTTTTTTGCGGAAAACTAATTGAATTGGCGAAATTGCAATTGCATGAAATTGTTTCACACGGTCTTCCATAGTGATGTTTGTAGGTAAATGAGTACTAGCTGGACTCATGTTCGACGCACATGAATCAAAGAGGGCTTTGGCTGATTGCACATGGTGAAAATCTGCGGTAAATTTGAAAAATGGCAAGCTCATCCGATTATTGCGGAGTTTGATTGATTTTGCGTTCATTTCTACCATCACGAAATCCTGGGGGGACATTCTAATGACAGCATGTTCTAATGTGTGTTATTCCTCATATATCAATTCGCCAACAATTGTTAATCTATTAGAATAAAAATGACAAATACTTGGGGCGCACAGTGGCTTTTTGATTAGCACGTTCGCCTCACGCCTCCAGGGTCAGGGGTTCGATTCCCACCGTGGCCCTGTGTGTGCGGAGTTTGCATGTTCTCCATGTGCTGTGGGGGTTTCCTCCGGGTACTCCGGTTTCCTCCCCCAGTCCAAAGACATGCATGGTAGGCTGATTGGCGAGTCTAAAGTGTCCGTAGTGTATGAATGGGTGTGTGAGTGTGTATGTGATTGCGCCCTGTGATGGATTGGCACCCTGTCCAGGGTGTACCCCGCCTTGTGCCCGATGTTCCCTGGGATAGGCTCCAGGTTTCCCCGTGACCTTGAAGGAAGGATAAGCGGTATAGAAGATGTTTGGATGACAAATACTTTTTTTATAATAAATTTTCAGTTATGTTTAAGGTTGTAGAACACCCATGAAACAAGTTAGTTCCTGTGATAGCATGTATAAATGGTCATTTCCTCATCAGCCTCTCTTTTGTCCTTCTTGAATTTAATGAGATAAATTCAACCCTTCATCTTTCATCAACCATGGTTGAAAACCTACTCACTATCAAATAAATGTAAAATAAACATCTCCTTACAGCAGTGGTCACCAACCCTCTTCCTTGAGATCTGCCTTCCTGCAGGTTTCGTCTCCAAGCAAAATCCAACACACCTGTTTTAGGTGACCAAGAACTTCTTAAGGCAATGATTACATGGTCTGGTGGGCACGATTATGGTTGGAGCTAAAGTCTTCGACGA
The DNA here is from genome assembly GCF_001660625.3 of Ictalurus punctatus. NCBI lineage: Eukaryota > Metazoa > Chordata > Actinopteri > Siluriformes > Ictaluridae > Ictalurus > Ictalurus punctatus. The sequence continues at coordinate 24,460,626 of NC_030423.2, forward strand.
TCGCTCGCCGAATTGCCTCCTATCAAAGGGTTTTTGGTGACTTGCAAATCGGGCTTAAAATGGTGTAGTGTGAACTAGGCTTAAAGCACGCGATAACTATGACAGCTAGAGACCTGCGGTGACATTCAACACATGGAAGCTTATAAAGAGATGTTTTTGTTTTGTTTTTTCAAACCAATGGAAGATAGTCATCTTTCATCAACCTGGAATGAAGGGAGGTAATTGTATGCCGTGGCAAGCGGCCATGTTTAATGTGAAGGAGCCCTTCAGCAAGTTGAGGCAATTCAAAGGTTTCTCGGATGAAACTCCAATTGCTCTCAGTTTAATCTTTGACCCGATCGGAACCACTCGGGGGGTGGGGGTGGGGAGGGGTTTGTATGTGCACTCTAGTGTAACACTGGGTGTTAATGGCTTGAGTATGGAATGTCAGCATGCACTGATACTAGAGTAAATACTCAGAAGTGTACTCTGACCTGCACCTTCATGGGGTTTTAAAGACAACATCTGTTGTAGGCAAGCTGCCAGTGCATATGTGTAGGTATATGAGAGGGAGAAGTGGCTAAAAGACAGGATGTAACATGACATAAAACAACACATATCCTGGAAACAAACATCCCTCTGACAGAGACATGACAACAGAGGAAGAAAAGACAATTGTAACAGGAAGAGATCATCATGAGGTCAGAAAGCGCACGAGAGAGGAAGAAACCAGAGCCAGTCTGAGAGGTGCAAGCTTTCAGCACCGTTCTTTTTGAGCCATGTGATCCGTCACTTGCTGTCTGTGAAGTCTGGCCCGGTGTTGGCAGAGGACAGAAAAATGATCCCTCCTACCACTTTCTATCATGCAGCAACTCCCCCACCTCCTGATCTTGCCAAATGTAGCTCCAGATCCATATGTAGACAGTAGAAAAACTAATCACAAGGCCTGAGATCTGGTTTCATCTTGTAGAGGATACAGGGAGCTTTTGTGTAAAACTCCATTGGCTCTTCATAATCATATATGATCATAATCACAGATAATCGTACATAGATAACCATCTTCAGCTCACATCATTTGGATTTGTTTTTGTAATAGAGCTTACTCCAGCTCTGTGTGTTAACTCTATGTTCACGCTAGTAAGCGGACGGAATCAGGTGACTGATTGTTTCCAATGGAAAAAAAAACAGAAACGGAAGTAAAAGAGCTGTGACGTAGTAATAAAGTGACAAGCGTCAAACTTTACTCTCTTTTAACTTTTCATTTTATGCAAATGTGTTTATATATATAAATATATAAAATATATAGTACTGTGCAAAAGTTTTAGGAACCCATGCAAAGAAATGCCGTAGAGCAAAGATGTCTTCAAAAATATTGAAATGAAATGTTTCTACATTTTAAAAAAAGATACCGTAAAGCGCAGTAAACAGTAGTAAATGAAACAAAGTCAATATTTGGTGTGACAAAAAAAATAAAAACATAAATAGTAGTCTCAGGTAAACTTTCTACAGTTGTATAAGGAAATGAGCTGTAAGTTTTATTGAGCATCTTGCAGAACCAGCCACGGTTCTCCTGGAGACTTTGACTTTCTCACTCGCTTCTTAATTTTGCAGCAAAACCCAGCAGCCTTCATTAATTTTATTTTATTTATTTATTTATTTATTTTAACATAAAAGTGTCTCATGTAATTATGCTGCTTTCTTTAATGACATACAAGCATTTTTCTGTAACATTTAATTTTGTTCTAGAAAACTAATGTTAGGGAATCTGAAATGTTTTCTATACTGACTTGATAATGTAGAAGTCATCAAATAAATAATGTATAACAACGTTTGTACTAAGAAAAATATATATAAGGTGCCTAAAACTGTATACATACAGTGCCCGCCACTAATATTGGTAAATATGAGCAAAGAATCCTGTGAGAAATTGTCATATATATATATATATATGTGTGTGTGTGTGTGTGTGTGTGTGTGTAATAACTAATTACTAACTGGTCATATTTGACTAATATTCAGTTGTTTTGTGTGTGTGGGGCTTTCACCTGAACTTTCTTCACTGAGGTAAAGAGGAATAAATACTTGATCTCACTGCCACATTAGATTAATGTCACTAACCCCCCTCCCGACCCCCCGCCGCCCACCCGCCACTGCACATCTCCCCCCCACCCAGCATCCCGTCCTGGATTGAAATTTGATGCAATTTTGATGATCTGGCCAAAGCAAATAAAAAGATACAGCCGATACATCAAATATCGAGTTGATTATGCCGTAATTTCTCTCAGATGTTATTACCATCCAAGTCCAAAGGAGCAGGTGGTCGACTTGCTTTCCAAAATCAAAGTACAAACCGTTCGGTCTGTGTTTGTTTATGCCAAGAATTCTTCATCAACTACAACAGATGCTCAGTCTTTCTATTACCGCAACATCACTTGAAACTAATGGCATGTTATTGAAACGTTCGTCATGCATGGACGTGAGAGTCGCAAACAGAAGTAAGGATTAAATTACGCCGTTAACGGATTTATGATTTGTTTTGATAGGATGTATCGGAATAGTTCAGTTTGATGGTCTGTGACAATTGCGTACTAGAAACCTCAGAATGGCTTCAAACGATATTACGCTTGAATAATGAGTATTTTGAATAACTGTTTGAACCGGATTGATGACTGCTCTGTGTTTTACTAGTGATATGGAACCTTCCAGCATTCTCACGCTAGTATTCAGCTGCAAAATAGTTGGATGACATCTTTTGTGTTTATTCAGCATGTTTATTTTTATAACGATTTGAGCTCATCTACAGTGAGGAGAAAAAGTATTTGATCCCCTGCTGATTTTGTAGGTTTGCCCACTGACAAAGTCTATAATTTTAATGGTAGATTTATTTGAACAGTGAGAGACAGAATAACAACAAAAAAAAATCCAGAAAAACGCATGTCAAAAATGTTATAAATTGATTTGCATTTTAATGAGGGAAATATGTATTTGACCCCTCTGCAAAACATGACTTAGTACTTGGTGGCAAAATCCTTGTTGGCAATCACAGAGGTCAGATGTTTCTTGTAGTTGGCCACCAGGTTTGCACACATCTCAGGAGGGATTTTGTCCCACTCCTCTTTGCAGATCTTCTCCAAATCATTAAGGTTTCGAGGCTGACGTTTGGCAACTCGAACCTTCAGCTCCCTCCACAGATTTTCTATGGGATTAAGGTCTGGAGACTGGCTAGGTCACTCCAGGACCTTAATGTGCTTCTTCTTGAGCCACTCCTTTGTTGCCTTGGCCGTGTGTTTTGGGTCATTGTCATGCTGGAATACCCATCCACGAGCCATTTTCAATGCCCTGGCTGAGGGAAGGAGGTTCTCACCCAAGATTTGACGGTACATGGCCCCGTCCATCATCCCTCTGATGCGGTGAAGTAGTCCTGTCCCCTTAGCAGAAAAACAAACTCAAGGCATAATGTTTCTACCTCCATGTTTGATGGTGGGGATGGTGTTCTTGGGGTCATAGGCAGCATTCCTCCTCTTCCAAACACAGGGAGTTGAGTTGATGCCGAAGAGCTCCATTTTAGTCTCATCTGACCACAACACTTTCACCCAGTTGTCCTCTGAATCATTCAGATGTTCGCTGGCAAACTTCAGAAGGGCATGTATATGTGCTTTCTTGAGCAGGGGGACCTTGCGGGCGCTGCAGGATTTCAGTCCTTCACGGCGTAGTGTGTTACCAATTGTTTTCTTGGTGTCTATGGTCCCAGCTGCCTTGAGATCATTGACAAGATCCTCCCGTGTAGTTCTGGGCTGATTCCTCACTGTTCTCATGATCATTGCAACTCCACGAGGTGAGATCTTGCATGGAGCCCCAGGCCGAGGGAGATTGACAGTTCTTTTGTGTTTCTTCCATTTGCGAATAATCGCACCAACTGTTGTCACCCTCTCACCAAGCTGCTTGGCAATGGTCTTGTAGCCCATTCCAGACTTGTGTAGGTCTACAATTGTGTCCCTGACATCCTTGGAGAGCTCTTTGGTCTTGGCCATGGTGGAGTTTGGAATCTGATTGATTGATTGCTTCTGTGGACAGGTGTCTTTTATACAGGTAACAAACTGAGATTAGGAGCACTCCCTTTAAGAGTGTGCTCCTAATCTCAGCTCGTTACCTGTATAAAAGATACCTGGGAGCCAGAAATCTTTCTGATTGAGAGGGGGTCAAATACTTATTTCCCTCATTAAAATGCAAATCAATTTATAACATTTTTGACATGCGTTTTTCTGGATTTTTTTTGTTGTTATTCTGTCTCTCACTGTTCAAATAAATCTACCATTAAAATTATAGACTGATCATTTCTTTGTCAGTGGGAAAACATACAAAATCAGCAGGGGATCAAATACTTTTTTCCCTCACTGTAAATGTTTCTGCCTTTGAGACATTTGGGGGACCTGCCGAGGTGCTCGTAGTAATATTGTTTGGCTTTTCTGAACACAAAAACGACAGAATTCTATGTTTTCGTGACTGCATTAGGATGGGGAAAGGCTGTGGGCTTTCTTGGGTCAGTAGGACAGGACGTGTTGACGTGAATGTAACGTCAGCTTTGATTTAAGCGTTGAACGTGTCAGTAGAGTGATGTGAACTTGGCAGGATGGAGCTAAGCACTACTTGGCAGCAGAAACACCCTCACAGCTGGCCCTCCAGCCTTTGATACTGAGATGACCGTAACTCAAACCAGTCAGACAGGTAGATACACATACACACACACACACACTGATGGAAAGACTGTTCCATCACTGTAACCACAGCCTGAACCACTGTAACACAACCCACAAATGTAATACTCGAGTACGTGCATTCTGTATATACAGGAGATGTGTATGAACATTGATCTGAGAGAGGTCAGAAGATTCCTGCCTGGAAGACTTCAAAACCCTCTTTTGATGCTTTTTTTTTTTTTGATGTGTAGCTCTCTTTCTCGTTGCTTTGGCCCATCTGGATTTCGAGATGAAGTATTGCTAAGTAAGGAATAAAACACTTTGAGTCGTGCTGTTATAAGAAAAAAGTCTGCCGTTGCCAAAAAAAGAAAAAAAAGAAAAAAACAACCCATTTCTTCCAGACCTTATACTACAGTAATTTGCCAACAATAACAATTATTATTATTGAACATTGCACGTTGCATTTTTATCCATTTGTATGGTTACGTAATTCTTACAGAACATCCTCGAAACAACTTGTTGTCATTTACATGATAGCATCTTATTTCATATTTCTCTTTCTTGAAGATATTAAGATTTTTTTTTTTATTGCAGCGTGTTGGCAAGAAATTGGAAAAAGTGGAAAACCCTTCAGACTGAAGACTCTTCCATGGCGGAAAACGTTCTCGCTAGACTGGACACTCCTTCGATAAATGTTAAATAACTTTGCAATAAATTTAAATCGAATTTCACCAACAATTATATTTCTTAAACAATAACAACAATAATAATAATAATATTAATCATTTTTCATTCCTTTACTATTAAACTTAAATTATGTGGAGCTTTATCCGTACAAGTCCCCTTGCATTAGTTGCTATTGTAGAAATGATAAGTAAGGAATAACACATGACACACCGTGTTGTTGTATGAAAGTAATCTACACCTGGGTTGTGTGATACAACCCGACTTGAAGTGGACGGCCATTACGAGCGGTTTAAGTCTTATACTCCTCAGTCAAAACAGCGATTTGCCAACAATTAAGATTTTTTATTTATTTATGAATGACACAGCACACCTTTTACCTTTTATAGTTATATTTAATGGGGCACGGTGGCTTAGTGGTTAGCACGTTTGTCTCGCACTCCTGGGGTTGGGGGATGAAATCCCGTCTCCGCCCTGTGTGCACGTAGCTTACATGTGCTTCGGGGCTTTCCTCCGGGTACTCCAGCTTCCTCCGCCAGTCCAAAGACATGCGTTGTAGGCCGATTGGCATCTCTAAATTATCCGTAGTGTGTCAATGGGTGTGTGAATGCGTGTGTGCAGTTGTGCCCTGTGATGGGATGGCACTCCATCCAGGGTGTCCCCCAGCTTGTGCCCCGAGTCCCCTGAGGTAGGCTCCAGGCTTCCTGCACCCCTGTGTAAGACCTGCTGTACAGAAAATGCATGGATGGATAGATATATTTAATATCATACTGTAGAACGTCCATAACGAGACAAGGTAGTTCCTGTTATCACTTACCTTCTAACATGTCCAGTGTACACTCGTTCCCTCAGTAGCCTTATTTTTTCCTTTATGGACACTAATTAGTCCAAAAAAAAAAAAAAAAACTCAGATCGTCACGTCGCTGAGAAACTTGAAAGCGCAACGTCGTCTATCTTGAAGACCTTCCTATGGCGGAAAACTTCCTGTTGCCAAGCGCTGACTCTGGAGACTCCTTCAAGTGACGTTAAATAAACATCTCCTTAGAGAAAACTTTACCATATAAACAATTTTTCTTTGTTTAATAATAATGTTTATCATTAGCGTTAGACGAAGTGGAGCCTCCTCCATGCGTACAAGTCCCTGTGAATGAGTTTTTACTACAGAAGTGATAACCTTTTTAGAACAATTAGCACATTAATATTGTCATATCACAGCAAACCAGGAAATGCATTTCCCATCCTGCACTGCGGAATACAGTCATGGCCGCCATGGACCGCAATTCCCAGAAACAACTCACATTCATTCTAATCACGCACACTGCATCAAATTCACAGCACTCACATCCACAGTATAAAGAGACTATTTGAACACGATGGCTTTGGGAAGTATTGAGTGTTATCACCATACCAAGCGTTTATACCCTGTTCCTCGGTTCGTTTCATGTTCTTTGATCTCGCCTTGCCTAGTTTATGCCTGTTTGCTGATCACCTGATCCATTGCCTGTTTTTGATCACGCTATTTACTAATGATTTGGATTTGTCTGCCTGTCTCTCTTTATTAAAAGCTCTTTTTTCTGCACTTGCATCCGTCCTAAACTTCATTACGTTAATACCGTCACAAATATACGCCTAAAGTTGAATTACAGCTGGCATTACTGTCAGGGCTGCTGTCATTGAAAATGATGAACAATTTCTGACCAATCAAAATATTCAATAGCTCTGTGATGTCATAACACTTAAGTAAGTTGTATCTCGAATTGAAATGAGCGTGTCTACAGAAGAATTAGAGCTCAAGTGTAAGTGCATTTGGCAAAAGTAACGGCCCCCTACAAACAGAAACATGTCCTAATAAGACTGAAGAACTGCCATAGATCAAAGCATATCACTGTTAACATGCTTGTTTAATTGGGTTTCTCTTCTCTTTGTTTTGATCCATATCACAGAATTCCTGGCAGGGCGCTGTGTTTGTTATGATGCATTTGACTTGGATTTAGATATTTCTTTCTCTTTTTTTTATTCCCTCTCTGTCCTTCGATTTTCTCTTCAAGAATTCTGCTGGCATTTTCTTTACTAATAAGTAGTGACAGGGAGAACAAAACATTGGATAAAAAGCACAGCTGGATTATGATCTCCATAAAGCCTGGAAGGCTGTGCAAAAGAGCCAGCGCATTAGACTTGCAAATGATTTTCAGAATGAAACGGTCTTAATGGTTTCAATATCCTTTCCCCATCTTGACCCGTGTGTTTGGCTTACAGATATGCCGGCGAATCTGGCAAAAATCCGACTGAATTTACCATTAACAGAGGAAATAAATATTCTGGTGCACTAATGTGACACTTTTATCATGTAGCTACAGGACAGCAGCTGAATTATTATGTTCTGTTTGAAGATCTCGATATGGAGGCTTTGCCTGCTAGAGAATGATACACTGAGTACCTAGAAGTTACTTTGAAGCGAGTATAGAGACACTGGATATTGTAGTAGACACACACACATGTGCGTGCACACACACACACACACACACACACACACTCGCACACACACACACAAATGGTCTACCTTCTGCTTCACTTTAAACTCCTGAAATCAACATAAAAAAAATAAGGGCTCAGCTTTTATGTCATCAAAGTAAAATTAGATTTCTCAACGCACAGGGTTGATTTACTGTGTGTGCGTGCGTGTGTGTGTGTGTGTGTGCTGAAGTGAATGAGTGAGCAAGTATGTGGAGATGTGTGTGTGTGTGTGCGTGTGTGTGCTGAAGTGAATGAGTGAGCAAGTATGTGGAGATGTGTGTGTGTGTGTGTGTGTGTGTGTGTGTGTGCGTATGTGTTCTAAAGTGAATGAGTGAGCAAGTATGTGGTGATGTGTGTGTGTGTGTGCGTGTGTGTACTAAAGTGAATGAGTGAGCAAGTATGTGGTGATGTGTGTGTGTGTGCGTGATGTGTATGTGTGTGATGTTTGTGTATGTGTGTGTGTATGTGTGTGATGTGTGTGTGTGCGTGTGTGCGTGTGTGTACTGAAGTGAATGAGTGAGCAAGTATGTGGTGATGTGTGTGTGTGTGCGTGATGTGTATGTGTGTGATGTTTGTGTATGTGTGTGTGTATGTGTGTGATGTGTGTATGTATGTGATATGTGTGTGATGTGTGTGTGTGCGTGTGTGTGCTGAAGTGAATGAGTGAGCAAGTATGTGGTGATGTGTGTGTGTGTGTGTGTGTGTGTGTGTGTGTGTGTGTGTGTGTGTGAGAGAGAGTGTGTGTATGTGTGTGTGTGTGTGTGTGTGTGTGTGTGTGTGTGTGTGTGTGTGTTAGCTGCCTACATTTAGAGACAGGATCTTAAACATCTAAAAGTGGATCATTTTTACATCTAAATATATGAATAGTATTTGATCAGGGAAATGTAATGGACTAATCTTAATAAACTCATTCTGACAGCCCTAACGTATACACACACACACACACACACACACACACACACACACACACACACACACACACACACACACACACACATAGTCAGGACAGAGTGTATACAGGCAAACATCTTTCTCTCTCCCTCTCTCTCTCTCTCTCACACACACACACAGCCACACATATTTTATCCCTCCACCCCCCTGAGTAATGTGCCCAGGAACAGAGGAGCCATTAGGGGAACAGCCAGATGTTGGCTTGGTGGATGCACACCAGTGAATCAGACATGAGGGCTACAGATTGTCCTGCGGTTCGGAAATGTCTCATTCTTCAACGCCGTCGTAAACGCACACAGCGCACGGCCCCCATTCCCTTTGTTGATGGGAATCCACCACTGTTCTGCACAGACCCCACACATACACACTGCAGGATACTGCACTACACAATGTGTTAGATACTGCATTATATCCAGATACATTCTGTATGGAATTGTTCTTTTAAAGTTCACAACGCTTTTTTTGTGAACAGTGACAGGATCAGGATTACTTTAGATAAAATAACTTGTTGGATGTATAATGTATCTGTATACTTTATACTGTATGTACATTTATACCACAGCACGGTTGAGTTCTCGAATCTGATTGGTCAGAAGTTTTTTTTTTGTTAGTTTGTTTGTTTTTTTATATATCAGCAGCGAGAACAGTCTATTTACAGGTGCTTGTTTTAATGTTATTGTTACTATGGTAACAGTTCATGCACAGAAACTTGTATGGTAGACGCTCCACATAATCAAAAGACTAATGATAAACAGATTTTTTTATTGCATTGTTTAGCAAAGATTGTTGATGGGATGAAGTTTTTTGTTAGAAGACGTTTTGTACCTCTCGGTTTTGAGTCTTGGGTGTCAGCGTTTCGGAACGATGACGTTGCTTTGTAAACGTTTAGCAGCATGGGAAAATCTTCAGAATGTGTTCCGGTTTCTAGATACAATTGAGTGAGTGAGTGAGTGAGAGAGTGAGAGTGAGTGAGAGAGTGAGAGAGAGAGAAAGAGAGTGAGTTAGAGAGAGAGAGTGAATGAGTGAGTGAGAGAGAGTGAGTGAGTGAGTGAGAGAGAGTGAGTGAGTGAGAGAGTGAGAGAGAGAGAAAGAGAGTGAGTTAGAGAGAGAGAGTGAATGAGTGAGTGAGTGAGAGAGAGTGAGTGAGTGAGAGAGTGAGAGAGAGAGAAAGAGAGTGAGTTAGAGAGAGAGAGTGAATGAGTGAGTGAGAGAGAGTGAGTGAGTGAGTGAGAGAGAGTGAGTGAGTGAGAGAGTGAGAGAGAGAGAAAGAGAGTGAGTTAGAGAGAGTGAGTGAATGAGTGAGTGAGTGAGAGAGAGAGTGAGTGAGTGAGTGAGAGAGAGAGATAACAGGAACTAACTTGCCTCTCAGACGTTCCACAGAATTAATAGAACTATAAACTTAAAAAGCCTGACGTGTTGTTCATTAATAAATGAAACATTCTAATGGTTGACGAAGCGCGGATGTATAAGTGGAATAATACAATTCGGAGCGTTCTGTTATGTAAGGAATAATTGACGATGTGCCGTCGAATTATTAGAAAACAGTGCGCACCTCGGGGACCGGAGTCACCTGTTCCGCTTATACCAGTTACCACACCTCAAGACATTGTTCCGATGTTTTATTTCAAGGTTTTTGTCCAGTTCAGTTCGTTTTTTTTTTCATTTCATGCTGATAATATACAAATTTAACAAATAAATAATATCAATAAGCTTACCCGTTCACAGGGTTTTACATTTTTATTACTACAGAAAATACGACGAATAAATAATTAAATATTAATACTTATTGATACGTTTAACACGCGTGTTCTCTCTCTCTCTCTCTCTCTCTCTCTCTCTCTCTCTCTCTCTCTCTCTCGCTCTTTCTCTCCAATAACTGAATATCAATGCCTCGAGCCTCCACTTCGCCTCGTGGCAGCATTACCACTTCGGGTTCGCATTATTTTTCGAATAATTCAGCGGCTCGTCGTCAGTTATTCCTTACATATTTCTGGAAAGTCTTAGTTTTCTGTCATGTTCTTTGTTGATAGATCGGTGTTGCTGTGGCGGACAACAGGCTAACGTGTCCGTTATTTCATTTAACTCGGCGAAGCGATATGGATCTGTAATGCGGTCCAGACCTGACTGGAAATAATTTAGCTGTGCATTTGCTGTAAATTAATTGCACGAGGTCTGTCAGCCAATCAGAATCGAGAATTCAACAGCGCTGTGGTATAAACTCAAATAATCCATTTCATATATTATTTTTGTGTAACAGCATGGTCGAAGTGTCTTATTCACTACATGTAATATACAGTAAACATGGGGCAGTGGTGGATTAGCAGTTAAGGCTCTGGGTTACTGATCAGAAGGTCTGGGGTTCAAGCCCCAGCACTGCCAAGCTGCCACTGTTAGGCCCTTGAGCAAGGCCCTTAACCCTCTCTGCTTCTCTCTGCGCTGTATCATGGTTGACCCTGCACTCTGACCCCAGCTTCCTGACAGGCTGGGGTATGTGAAGAAAACAATTTCACTGTGCTCTACCGTATATGTGACCAATAAAGACTCATTACAACATAATATAATTATGTTATAAGCCATTATATACATAACTATATTTATGAATGAAAAGGCATTCTAGTTTATAGCTGTTTTTAACAGCAGAATTTAGCAGCATTATATGTAGTGTTCATAACACATCATTTCACCAATGCCAAAGAAATTGCAGTCCCAGCTTGCTTAGTGCATAACTACCATGATTATTTCAAAAAAGTGAATTTTGTATACATTTCATCTCCGAGTGTAGATTATAGACCGGTATATGAGATAGTATAACTTAAGCACCTATAATAATTTCAAAGTAAAGTGAGATATTTTAAACCGAAATGTTGTTTGCAATGCTGTAATGATCACAATTTTATAAAGATCAGAACTACACTGTAGTTATATATAGATGTATAGATTTGGAGCACTAAATTTTATTTTAATGAATTAATACATTTCATAGTTGTTGTCAGTTGTGGTAAAGTTTTATATTATGAATTTTCGAAAATAAATAAATAAATAAAATAAATAAATCCTCAGTGACACAATGCGTTACGAACACCATGAATACAGTGCAATGCGTTACGAATACATATGATGTTAGCATTTTATAATGCATAATGAAGTGTCAATCATTTTCGCAAAATTGATGATCTTTATAGCAATGTGTATAATTCCTTACGGATTCGATACGTTCGTGAATCCTGATATGAATGTGTTAATAGTTCGATATAAATATGACTTTAATAGAAAGTCTTCAGCTTTCTATCAGCCCCCCCCGTCTCTGTCTCTTTTCACGCTTACATTCATACCCACTCCAGTACGCTAAGCTAAGCCTGCCTCCGTCAGCACTATGTGCGCTTGTATTGTCTATTATTCAGTCGCTCCACATTTACTTAAATGACATCCAGACAATTTTTTTTTATTCCTATCACCGTGATGCTGTCAGACCTTCTTAAGCATTCCTCCATCACATCCTTTGATAAAAAAAAAAACAACAACCTTTTTTCCTCTTGTCTTCACCCCTTCCTTTCTATCCCAGGCTGTAATTGTGCCATGGGAGCTCTCTGTCATGCCTTAAGTGTGCCACCAGTGTGACAATCCCACATACTGCAGTACAGAGATGAATGTGTTATAGTTTGAGGGTTTTTCTTTCTCTGAGAATACTCAGTAAAATCACATGAAGAAATGAGGAAATATTCTCCACTGAGCACTATTTATGAATAAGCATCAACAGGAACATTTCAAGGCTGACATGCTGAAAAATGTGATCTTAATGATTAGAAAGTACATACATGTCGGAAGCATATTGGTGCTCATGAAATAGTCAGTCCTATTCTGAATCCAGTAATCATTGCTCTTAAAGCTTTCTTTCATTCCTTCTTTCTTTCTTTCTTTCTTTCTCTCAGTCTGGCACTTAAAATGTTTTCAAAATCAGGAGAAGATTGCATTAAAAGACCAAAATGCAGTGTTTTGTAGCTTTTTTGTTTTCCTGATATCAGGATTCATGAGAACGAATTAATGTTGCCATCGTTCTCTTGTGAAACTGGTCCATTTTCGTCCGACACAAAATTAGCCAATACATTTGTGTGAAGAGGAAAAAAAAAAAAACAGAGGTTATCTTGCTGTCGTTTTGGATGTAGATCAATTTTCATCCCTCATGATTGCTGATTATGTTCAGCTCTTTAGGTGATATGGTGGTTATTTTTTAATAAAGGTGTGGCCACAAGTTAATATATTGAGGCCAAAACGTTAAGTGTCTTGCAATCTGTTTAGTGGCCATAAAATGAAATGTGGCCCCAGGAACCGAAGCATGGAGATGATTGATATGACACTTTACTTGAGAGTCGTGGCATGGATTAAAATTAGCTCGTATCATTCATTTCTATTCGTAATCTGCTTTAGCCTGACCAGGATAACTGTGGATCCTGGGAACACTGGGCGGGAGGTGGGAGTACATCCTGGACTGGGGGATACACACCAATCCACCTACTGGCATGTTTTTGGGAGGTGGGAGGAAACTCAGAGAACCTGGAGGAAAACCATATGGACTTTGCAGGAACATGTGAAACAGGGCACAAAGAGTAACCCAAGATCAGGTTTGAACCGCGGACCCTGGAGCTGTGCCGTGGCACATGTTACCTGCTGGACCACTATGCCCCACATTAGACCTTTTGAAGATGAAGAAAGCCTTTTATTGTCACATACACACAGTAGAGTGAAATTCTTTTCTTTGCATATCTCAGCTTGTTAGGAAGTTGGGGTCAGAATGCAGTCAGCCTTGATACTTTGCCTCTGGAGCAAAAAGGGTTAAAGGCTATTGTCAAGCACCTGACAGTGGCAGCTGGCAGCACTAGGGTTTGAACTCAGCCTTCTGACCCACCGCAGCTCCACTCTTGCCTATTGGTCATTTTTTCATCTGTCTTTCCCAAAATAAATTGTACTAAGTATATATATATATATATATATATATATATATATATATATATATATATATATATATATATATATAAAATTTGAATATCGTGGAAAAGTAATTTTTTTCCGTAATTAAAAAAAGTGGAACTTTCATATGTTCTAGATATATTCTAGATTCATTACACATAAAGTGAAATATTTGAAGCCTTTTTATTTTCCAGTATATCATTTCCATGAGCTGTAAGCCGTAATCATCAAGATTAAAACAAAAAAAAAAAAACGCTTGAAATATTTCACTTTATGTGTAATGAATCTAGAATAGATTAAAGTTCCACTTTTTGAATGAAATTGTTACACTTTATTAAAAAATAACCACTATGTCACCTCAGTGGGTCAGTAATTATATCTTGAGTAATAATCATTCTTTTTTTCTCCACTATAAGATTTAACTGCTGGAAAATTTCAATATTATGCTTTGATTTGCATTGCAATAGACAGTTTGTCTTGGTGACAGTTGGGTCTTCCTATATTGGAGGAATGATTGTATATAGTGTAATACTCAGTCATCTCCAAGAAAGCATGTTGTTGTTGTTTTTTTTTTAAACAGAGAGCACTGCAACTCAGTAACGGTTAAATCATTGTGGTTTCCAAATGTGTAGAATTGGTGGGTAGAGCCATATGGCATATCATGTATACACATTAGACACATATTTAGGTGGCTCATTAGACAATTAGTATCATATACAGAAGTTTATATATATATATATATATATATATATATATATATATATATATATATATATATATATATATATATATATATATAACATGAGATATTTTGTACCACAGAGCTTTTCATTTCTCAAATCAGAAGGTTTAGATTCATTTTCTTTAACAGTAGTTCTGACAGTAGTTCCAGCTGTAACATTGGACCAGCAAGACCAATTCGTTTTTTTGTTTGTGCTAAGACATTTGGGTTTGAGATCAAAAGATGAATATGAGACGAGAGTTTAGGATGTTAGCAATTTTTTGTTTCCTGGTATTTACATCTAGATGTGTTAAACAACATAAAACATGGAAGCTTTTGTATCAGACCACCCAATTTTTAGGCCAGCAAAAAATATTGCAACATGTAACTGACAGGTGTTTCTTGTTACCCAGGTATGTCTTGTTAGATTGATTATTTCAACACTAAATTGCTCTGAACATATACTCTTGGTTTTACCCTTCAGTTTCACTTGTGAAGACAGCATTTGTTGTTAAAAAAAGGGTAAGCCAACATGAAGATCAGAGAGCTGTCTACAGGAGAAAAGCAAGCCATTTTGAAGCTGAGGGAAAATCAATCCGAGGCATTGCACAAACACCGGGCATCATCAATACTCAAATCTCTTTAGTCTACAGCAAAAACAAATGAATTGGCCTTGCCATTCCAATAGTTTCAGAAAGGACTGTAAATGATATGTTCATATTAATTTGTTAATCCGTTATTGATTCTATAGTAACACCTCATTCACATGGATGCATAGACTAAGATTACTGATAAACACAATAAGAAAGAATATTGATATTTAACAAAAAAAAAATTACAGTGAAAAAAGGACTATGTGGTCGGTCAGATTCAAGAGATCTAACATATTACGTATAATTTACATAAAAGTATTTCGTTTGGCATCAAAACATGATTTAATTGCTTATACTAAATGTAATTTAAGTTTCTAATTGCTTGTTTTAGTTCATTAGAGTGGATGTAACCAACGTGATCCAATTACATTATGAAATCTCACGTGGATGTTGGCGCTGACGCGAAAAAATGACTCTAGTATGAAAATGAACCTAAATAAATCAGGTGTGATATAATAGTACAGTGGGAAATGTTGCCATCTTACAACGCCAGTGGCTTTGTAAGATGCTGGATGTACCGAAAAAAAAAACTGTGTTTTCAATCATTTCAATCAAGTGGAACTAACTTGTGGATCTTGTTGATATTCCAGTACATTAACTCCAAAAGTTAAAACGCTGTATTACTGTGTTCTGTTGAGACATTTTTGTCAGAAGATACTATATACAGTATAATGTACTCAATTGAGATCTGGAAAAGTGACTTAGAGATATCATATATCATTTTGTACTAATATGCCCGGGAAGAAGCAGACGTATTTCCAGCTTACACCTTAAACACTTTACAAAGTGAGAAGGTGAAGTGTGATTACCCACTATTCACTTTCATGCTTCACATCTGTGTGAAATCGGAGCTGCTATCTTAGCGGTGACACATACATATACACACATACTGTACACACTCATAACTGGAGATGAATCTGCAAGCTGATTCATCATTTGCAGTCCTTCTTTGTAACATGATATAACATATTTTAATCTCTTAAACGTCTGTTCTTTGGTTATTGATGTTTACAGCACATTATTATGTAACGAATATGAATTACTCAGTAGCTGTAGGGAAGAAGGTTTTTTTTTTTTCCCCACCCCTCACACTTCAGAGGACGTTTACAACTTGTAACTGTTATTAGATGCTTCAAGCAATAAGGTCCTGTTAAGACGGAGGATAAATACTCATACAAACATGAAAATCAATACTAAACAAATACTGTGGTAGTAATAGATAGTAGATAGTAATATAATAATAATATAACAGTCCACACCATTGTGTGTGTGTGTGTGTGTGTGTGTGTGTGTGTAGTGAGAGTGTAGCTTCTAACGGATCATTCTGTTTCGTTCAACTCTACTGGCACGTTATGATTATTAAATTCTAGAAAATCTGATGTATAATAAACCGGACACCGTTTAAAATTTTCTTGCCACACGTGTATCGTACAGGTGGAATGCATCATACACACACATACATTTGCACAAATGCTTCAAGAGAACAAAGACATGTGCGCACACACGTACACACACACACACACACACACTCACAGCCATGGAGCATAATCATGCAGATGCACTTTGTGCTGCACACACACAGAGGCACGGATTCCTTTTAAATGCACGCGCTGGCCAATTTACCTGACTGACCCACATAGAGCACTGCTTTCTACCTGCCTATTATTTTCTAACAGCAAGTCTCATGCGTGACTGAATCTGTCCATTTCTGTACTTCATGTTCACATGGTATCTCGAGGTAGGTGTTTATTATGATTAGGGCTTTTAGTTGTGTTAATAGTCCAAGTACTTTTTCTATTAACATCTATATATCCACGTCATCTATCTGTACTATATATATATATATATATATATATATACACACACACACACACACACACACACACACACTTATATATACTTATATAAAATGGCCACTTAATTGCTGAGGTCTACAGTGTGACCCGTGATATATAAAATATCACATGTTGCTAAATAGCAATAATTTACATAGTAGTCAGTAATTTCCAAATGATTTGGCATAGCGAATTACTTTATATTGTGTCTTGTTGCAAAAAACTGAGTACGAAATCAGTCATATCTTAATCAGTTTTTCAGTGAAAAAGATGCTTTTTTTTGTTATATTGTCTGGATTATAATGAATTGCTCCACCGAGGTTTTTGTTTGCTGTTCAGTTTTCAAAATGGAAGTTAGTTGAACATACAATAGCGGAATTTTTTTGTTTTGTTTTGGGGTTGTTTGTTTTTTTGCATTTTAATTGGTTTAGATTTATATATATATATATATATATATATATATATATATATATATATATATATATATATATATATAAGTGACAGTGTGACAGCTCAGCAAACATTTTTTAAAAATTCAGTTTAAATTAGTTACGTACAGCTTCAAACTCTGACCAGTCCGTATAGGCTTTTGCGGAGCTTTTTTGTGATTGTTGCAGCCGAATATGCTTGATTTTGCTGCGGCTTTTTTCAAAATTTGCGATTTTTTCTTTCTTTTTTTTTTTTTTTGCCGTAAACTTTCACGGTGATGTTTATTGGTAAATGAGACCTCATGTTCGAGGCACGGGAATCGAAGCAGGCTTTGGCTGAATAGATGTTGTGATGATGTCACATGAGACATCT
Organism: Ictalurus punctatus; assembly: GCF_001660625.3. Taxonomy (NCBI): domain Eukaryota; kingdom Metazoa; phylum Chordata; class Actinopteri; order Siluriformes; family Ictaluridae; genus Ictalurus; species Ictalurus punctatus. The sequence goes on from NC_030423.2 coordinate 24,478,426, forward strand.
TTGGCCCAAATCCGAGGAAAATTTATTGTCATTTTGACAAATTGCCAACTTCCTCCGAATATTGTAGAGCTTGCTTGAGTTTGTGTCGATTTCTGCGATCGCAAAATCCTGGAGGGAGTGACTGACTCAGAGGATTCTTCAGACAAATCCTATGGCACGTGTGGTCTGACGTTTCTTTAGTGTCCTACTCACAACTTTAGTTCCTACCTGCAGATAGTGCCCATTGACCAAGTAACTGTGGTTTCATCTTATCCTGTCATAACGTGTCTTAACATTACAATGCTTGGAAAGAAGTGGCAGAGATTGTTGCTGCACCTGGTACAATCTAGTACAATCGTCTTACATTGCTAATCTGTCATTGAATTATGTATTATGAAGCCTAGCATGCTACATGTAAATCAAACAAACAAGTTCACAGTGATTAGTAAATGATTTAATTCATGTTCATTCATGTTCATGTAGCTTTAGGAGTTATGTACTGTATAGCTACTACTATTTTCATCAGCGCTATAAATAAATAAATAAATAAATAAATAAATGAATGAATGAATGAATGAATGAATGAATGAATGAATACCGGACAGTGCACGTCCTACAAACTACGAGACTTTTTTTTTTTTAAGTAGTTTTGCAATACAAACTTGCCATAGTGAACATAAGGTCATTTTTATTCCACTTAATATGAATATAAGATAACAATTCATCTTTCAACTAGTATTGTATACTAAAGAAAAGAAGGATCCTCCAATCCTCATTTTTCCATTTTCTGTTTCTGATATGATCCTGAGATCATTGTGTCAATACAAGCCGCTATGACTCTCTGCAAGCCTCTGTTGTGAAATGTGCAAAATCCGTGTCTTGTCAGTCGATATCACAGCGCTCACAGCATGAAATACAAAAACTTCCATAATTATGAGCACTGTCTGTTGAGAGTTTAACAGTTTTTACTTCAGGGATATGCCTAATTGCTTTTCCCATGTAGAGACTTGTGAAACTTGCGACTCTGTATTCTCTTCTCTCAACCGAACACGCTACATCGAATACAATGTACGTTTTGTAAACTTTTAAATGAGCATGATGAAATAATGGTGTTTAAAAAAAAAAAGAGAGAGAGAGAGAGATAAATGACCGATGTTGTTTAACAGTGGACGCTACGAATGTTTTTGTTTTTTGTTTTTGTTTTTGTTTTTGTTTTTTTTTGGGGGGGGGGGTTGCTTGCTATTTGTTGTGCTCAACGTCATATTTTGTTTGTCTGGTAGCTCTAACAAAGCTCTGCTGTAGCACCAACACAGCACACAACTGTACTGTATCTCTGCTGGAGTCGTAATTCAGCACTGTCAGAGCGATTAGCAGCCTGTGCGGGCGTCATGTTCACACATAGCCGAGGGGCAGCGGAACAGGAACACAATTATGACATGGAGGAGGTTAATCATATCAGGACCAACACTTACTGCCACACCACCAGGTGTCATCCACAACTCCTCTGCTGTGTGCATGTGTGTTTTGGCTGGCTGTTTGGCCTTAACAGCTGGACGGAGTTTGTACAGGGTTTGCAGGGCAAACGACTCTAAAGTCAGGTGTTAGGCCACGCAGGTGCCAAGCAGAGAACAACAACAACAAATGGGAAGAAAAAAAAAAACACATACGCTTAGAGAAAATGTGAATCTTTTGCAAGATTTCTGGTTTGTCAAAGGTTTGAAGTAATCCAGGAAATTAGGTACAAGCAACAAAATGAGAAAAGGAAGAGTTTAAAAAAAAAATTAAGCTTTCTGCTGCAGTTATTACACAATATAGAGAAAGAAGAATTTGTAAATGTAAATGTTGGCTCACATATCTTGAATGATGCTCAAACTGCCAAATGCCAAATCCCATCCACGACCTAATTCTCTCCGATGGCACAGCAGCCACCACCCCAAGAAGGTCAGGGTTAACACGTGTTGTCTCTGAGATATGTAAAGCCTGCTAAAACATCTGTTCAAACTGCTGCTCAGGCAACATCATAGTTGAAGGGCATACTTGAAGTGATAACTCTGTACATAAGATTACAGACGTATACGTTTGGCTATTGTTGCTCTAACTGAATACAATTCAATCACGTTTCGATTCGTATTGTCAAAAAGCTGGATGTAGATTTAGATCCCTAATAAGCAAGCCAGAAGTGACATAGGCAAGTAAAAACTCCTGTCCTGAGTCAACATAAGGAAGAACTGTTGAGAGGAATATAGGGGAGAGATTAATGCTGCCCTTTCTACCAAAACAAGAGGGCCAAGTTGGCATCTATTGGATTTGTACACGTGATATCCTGGAAATAAGTCCAATACCACTCAGGAACCATAAATACTATCTTTAGCAAGATAATATTTAACATGGCACGGGTGTATGTATCCAATTGGAGACAGCATCAGCCTACTTGGGACAATATTTGAGGGCTTTGCAAGATTGCACGATCAAATCCAACAACTGTCAGAGCCAGGCTTGCCAGGTCACAGTAAAATTTCCAGCTCAACTATATAATTCGGAAACAAAAATTCTTGAAAATAACCCAAAATGCAACCTTTCATATTAGAATAATGTACAGTCATGGATTCTCTTTTCAGACTAGAATGTGACGATGCAGCTAGCCTACGTACTCAAAAAAGCATTCTGACCTAAATCATTATAATAGTTTCCTACTACAACAGAAATGGTTCTGTACTTTGTAGATACATTGTATGCACTTACAGTTTCCCTTTGTTTGCATAAATTGATTAGATTTAATTCTGATTAAATAAGACCTTGGTGGCTGCCAGCAGACTTGGTTTTTCCACCCACAACCTTATTGCAAAACTAGACCCATTTCCCCTACATTTACAGTATTTGGCAGACAGCCTTGTTCAGAGAGACTTACATTTATTTCATTTATACAACTGAGTCATTGAGGGTGAAGGGCCTTGCTCAAGGTCCCAACAGTGGCAGCTTGGCGGTGCTAGGATTTGAACTCATGACCTTCCGATCAGAAGGCCAATGTCAATAAAAAGCCACTTGAAGGCCAGTGAGCTGCCACTCCTCCATTTTGACCAGTTTGATGAAAAACTGTGACCGTGGCAACCCCGCAAAGAATCACTGTTGGGTTGTTGAGTGGCCCTCATTTGCTTTGATTGTATTTTCTCATAATTGTATAAAACATCTTCCAAATGAGTTTAAATATAAATGCAAATCAGCGCAAATGGCATTTCATTGACTTTCTCCACCAAGTAGAAGTTCCAAACCATAAACAGATTTAGCCGTATTGTGTTATCACATATGGCTTATTGCATGTAAACTTGTGAAGCAAAAATGTCTGCCAAAATTTTTTGCACCCCCCTCTGCCCAAGCTCTACGCACTGCTTTTGCATTAGAGTAGGTGATGTTGTTTCGCGGGTTCACTCCTCCTACTCAACACTGTTTACCCTCCACCACCATCTGTCTTCAACAAATAACTTCAAGCACTGGCAGGGGTTTGTAAATACTTAATAACTGCAAACTTGTCAATATTCAGCGAGTTTGGCTGGGATTTTCCTTAGCTCCCACCACTCGTTACTTTCCCAATCACTGAGCGCACTCATAATTGTCAATCAAACTGTCAATCAAACTGCCAGGATAAGAAGACAGGATAGGCATGAACGACAGCAGCTAGAGATGTGTTGGAAAACATTGATGGTGCAGCTTTTAGAGCTGTGCTACAGCTGTTATAAAGCAAAAAGAAAGACGTCCTGCTACATGCATACAAACACTCGTACTTGTTTATCAGTAGTGTAAATCTGTCTCATTTCCCCCTTTTTCCCCACCGTCTAAAATGATGCTTTCTCACTAGCATCCATTGAAATCAATGTTGCATTCCTACAGACAGTAAATATTTGATTGTATTTTATTACAGAAACAAGGCTCACGGCTGTGTTCGAAGCGCTGGAGAGTCTTAATTAGCCATTACAATTATTACGGTGCCAGGTTAGCATCTAATTCTCCTTGGACACTGTCCAGATGCTAGCCGTGTAAAAGGTACCGCTACCGCTGAATGAATGCACTGACACAATGGCTTCTGTGAGGATAATTGAGCTTCGTTAGCGATTAGCGGCACGCCTCTGCTGCGGCTCAGGTGCCAGGGTCAGCCACGTTAGCGCTAATGTGCAGTGGCATTGTAATAAGTGCAGCATTACCGTGTTGATGCCTCCATCCCTCTGTCTCTGTGTCCGGTCAGACGGGAGGCTGTGTGAGGGAGACAGAAACTACATCCAATGGGGTAAAGCCAACCCGCTCGCACGCAATCAAATTAATTAGAGACGGCCACGTTAGTCAGATGGAATACATTAGAGCTATTGCAGAAGGTCCTCATCAGACCTGGCCAGATTGGTGTCCTGGTTGTTTTTTGAGGCTTGAAATGGTGATCCCGACATGATTACACCATCTAATACACCACTTCAGAGTTTTGTCTAGAATTGCAGCTGTTTTGGGTTGTTTGACGATGTGGTTATGTCTGAAATGGCCGCACGTTTGGTCTGAGACATCCTAAAACAGCAACAATATGAAAGCAGGTCCCTTAGGCTTTATTTTTTATTTTTATTTATTTTATTTTTTTTTACCAATAAACAGATGAAACACCACGGAGAATTTTAGCCATTTTATCAGTGTTCCCTAAGACAAACAACCCAAGAAATAACAACAATAAAATATGCACATGCCTTTTTGTGTTGTCTTTAATATACAAAAGGAGGCACACGGTCAGTCTTTTTTCACACACTCACCTATACACACACATAATTGGCATACTATTCTTGTGAGGACCTTCCATTGAAGTAATTAGTAATACAGTTCAATAATGCTGCACTTAAATCTAACCCTAGCCTTAATTTCAGGAACCATAAAGAACATTTTTGGCTCTCTTAGTTTTTGTTTTTTTGGGGGGGGGTTTTCTTCCCCTTCTTCTTCTTTTTAAGAGTATTTTTTTTATATTGTACTTGCAGGGACATTTGGTCCCCACTAAGACATAAATAACATGCGCGCACACACACACACACACACACACACACACACACACACACACACACACACAAAATCTGATGAGGAAAGTGTGATGCTGGCTGGTCCACAGTTGCAGTAATTAGACTCATATCTCTCTGTTTTCTCTTTTTCCCCCTCTCTTTCTCTTTCACAGTTGGCTCTGTCTCCCCTCTCCCTATGCACTCCAGATTTTCGACTCATTTATTGATGTGTTTTTCAGCACGGATCCACTCTCCCCTTCAATTTATGTTCTCTCTCTCTCTGCTGTCAAAACACACTCTCTTTCCCCGGTCCTCACCCATCAAGTTTTACTGGATGAATTTTTCATTAAGCAGCCCTGCTTTTCTCCGCTACAACACAAAACGAGCCAGAAATTGCAAGTGATTTATTTCGCTTGGGTCTAATCCCTTTGTTTTATAAGGAGTTGCACTATATATATTTTTTATCCTGCACTGGGGGTGATGGTGACTGTGGGATGATTTGGAAATGCGCTTGCAGTAACCTGAAGGTCCAGTGCCTAAACATTAATAAATTCAGTATTTGTAGTTAAAATCTATAGAGAGAGAGAAAAAAATGTGATTAGTCATTTATTAGAGGCTTTGACATTATGATACATGTACAATATCTCTTGATAACTCTGTTCCTCTGAATGATCAGATGCGTTCTCTATACAGGCGTTAATAATACGGTTATGCTCGCTGCCCTTTTTTTTATGTTTTGCACTAAAAACAGTGATGACAACAGACATTTAATCACAGGTAATGTTTTTTATTGAAATAAAAATTAAATTATAATAAATAACTAGACCTGAATGCGATGGACTGATGTCCCATTCATCCCCAGATGAAGTTATGAATGAATGAAATGGCTGCCAATCTTCCAATGAGGTGGAAAAAGTAATAATAATGTTCTTGCGTAAAAAGTAGTGTAAAAAAATTTACTATAATAAGAGTAAATAAGCCATATTACTTTACAAATGACTTTGTTTACATGTCTATAATTGAAACAATGACAGTTTTGAAAATATTTCGTATCTCGGGAATGCAAGGGAGCTATGCTGAAGTGAACACCAACAGTATATAAAGAAAAGTAAAGTTAGCTGGCTTGCATAATTTAACCAAATGCTGTTGAGGTTTCAGTAGCTTACTATTTTGTTTTAGCTAGCTAACTAGCTCATGTTAATTCATACATGTTTCTGGCTACATAATTAGCTAGCTATCAAAGATGCCCCTAATGCATTATCCTGAGCATTATATATAGGCTGTAATGATACTTCGATATATTTATCCCAAACAAGCAATCGCAGGTTAAAGGGATGAAGGGATTGATGAATGAATGGAGGGAGGGATGAAAGGATGGATGGATGAATTAATGAATGGATAGATGGATGGATGGGTGGATGAATGAATAAAAGGTTAAAGGGATGAAGGGATTGATGAATGGATGGATGGGTGGGTGTATGGAAGGATGAATGGATGGATGGAGGGATGAAAGGATGGATGGATGAATTAATGAATGGATAGATGGATGGAAGGGTGAATGAATGAATAAAAGGTTAAAGGGATGGAGGGAAGGATGAAAGGATGGATGGATGAAGGGATGGGTGGATGAATTAATGAATGGATAGATGGATGGATGGGTGGATGAATGAATAAAAGGTTAAAGGGATGAAGGGATTGATGAATGAATGGATGGATGGGTGGGTGTATGGAAGGATGAATCAATGGAGGGAGCGATGAAAGGATGGATGGATGAAGGGATGGGTGGATGAATTAATGAATGGATAGATGGGTGGATGAATGAATAAAAGGTTAAAGGGATGAAGGGATTGATGAATGAATGGATAGATGGATGAATGAATAAATGGATAAAGGGATGAAGGGATTGATGAATGAATGAATGAATGGATGAAGGAACAAATGAATAAATGAAAGAAAATAGCTCATAGTTATAGCTCATCATTTGCATCCATTTTAGCAACAGTGTCTGATTTGCCCTTAATACTGTATAATACACAGCTACAAAGAGACGATATGATAGATGAAATGATAAATCATAAATAAATTATGGTCCAATGATCTGAATCGAGATTTTCTGAAACTCTGCCTGAAGAATTACATATATTTATATGAAAACATATGATTTTGGAATCTCGTGGTTAATCACGATCAGCTCAAATGATGGTGATTAGGTGATTATGTATAATTGTGACAGCTCTATTAGCATGCTCTTTACACTGTATCAACTGTCACTTTAATGTTGCTAATGGTATTAAAACTAAAGTGAAGGGATTTCATTTGGTTTGAAAGGGCACGTAAATGGGATAAAGTCCTGCCTGAGTGCCAGAGGTCTTTTTCTAAAGCTGGATTTAGTGAGCCCATGAGGAACCATGTACAAATTGCTGCTTCATTAGATTTTCAGCAGTGCTTAGAACAAGTGTGTCAGCATTTGGGCCTCTGCTGTTCCCAGCTGTGTGTGTGTGTGTGTGTGTGTGTGTGTGTGTGTGTGTGTGTGTGTGTGTGTGTGTGTGTGTGTGTGTATGTGTGTGTGTGTGTGTGTATTGCCTTCTTGTGGGTGGATTAGCATTTGTGGCCAAGTTGGCGTGGGCCAAAAGGTCACTCTGGTGCACGCTTGGTAACAAAAGGTGCTGTCATGTGGGTGGTTGATTTGTAACAAAACAAATAACTATACACTACACATCGTTGAATGTTTGAATTTGTCAGAAAGTGTTGATTCATATTCTGAACTGCAACTCTGACAGTAGTTCCAACTGCAAGGTTTATATTAATGTGCTCATTCTAATAGGTTATTGTTTCTCTAGTAACAGCTAACACAGGTACTTGTTTAGTCGTGTCTCCACATTAATATATTTTTAAAAAATAAAAAAAAAACCCATTTGTACTCATTGGTTTGTGAGGAAACATTTATTTAACAGTTGCGTAAGGAGTCTCCAGTGTCAGTGCTTTGTAACAGTCAGAGCTAAAGCTATAACTTTACGTGTTCTGACACTGGAAAGTCTTTGTGGATTGTCAGTAACATGAAAAGCTGCATTTCTTTTCTCTTAGTAGCTTCATCCCTGCAATAGAAAAAACACAATAGAAATGTTCATACAATTCGTAATGGTTTTAATGGTTATAATGGGAATTTAATTTTTTAATGGGAACTGTAATGGGGTCAATTGTTTTATTAATGAAAGATTGTATTCGTTGGAAGATTCTTCTAGTATGAGAAAAATCAAACACTTCAGGGTGTGCTGTTATAGGAAAACAATCCACGTCAGCAGGGTTGTAATAGTACCTCCACATGACACTGTTGTTGATTATTTTCCTATAACAGCACACCCCGAAGTGTTTTATTCCTTACATAGAACCTGTGACATTGTTCCAGTTCGTACCTGCTCCCCTGAATAGTCACTAATTTGGCTTACCGTAGATTAAGCCTCAATCAGACACACACAAACACACATTCTCACCGGGATCATGCTTTCGCTCTGGTATCCGTATCTGGTATAGCGCATCCAATCGTGCTGCCCTAAAATATTACAGAGGTGAAAAGCGCTTATTGTCAATAGTTGATTTGCGTAATTAAAGGAATATTATGGCACCTCGTTCTTAATGGTTCTTTTAATCTCTTTTGGCCAGAGTTCCCCATTTTCAGTAGCTGAGGGCTTACCGGTATTTATCATAGTCAGACTCTGTGCTTAATGTGTGTAGCTTTGTTTGCATCTTAATTCATTTATGGTTTTTCTTCAGTCAAAATCTATTACTCTCTCTCTCTCTCTCGTACACACATTTATTATGCCCCCCCTTAATCGCAAAAACACAGAGACGTACACGTGCGTACACAATGAAAAATTACCCCAGACTGAGTTTAGGGACTACGTTTGTAACATCCAGAGGGAGAAAACACAATCTGAAAGCCTTCACCATATTAATGAGTTGTTTACCATGTGAACAGTGCCATTTTGTCTCTCGAAGGCAGCAGCGAATTAGATCAGACTGCTTATGTGATCTAATTGCTCATCATTATGGCAAATAGTATCAGGCAATAGTGTAATACCTTATGCTCTCTTGAGTATGCTTTCTGAATGTTCTTCATTAGAATGAGATGTGTATTAATTAGCTTGTACAGTATGGCTGCTTTATCATTAAGGTGATCCTTTTCTTTAGAGTTTTATGTTTGCAAACATGCCCCCCCCCCCCCCCCCCCCCCAATGCACTTATGACTGTGAAATGATTTGGAAATTCAATGAAAATTCAATCTTCATGAATTCGTCGTGACATCGTGTCTCGTCTTGTTGAGCAAACCCAGTACTCGAAGTCTTGCCTCTTAGATTGGGTCAGTGGTGTCGTATTGTAATCCCAAACTAACGATTATTCTCAAATCGACAGCAGTGAGCAGTGAACTTCTCCAATAACAATGCATTGCATTTTGAAGTTCCAAACTCATCAGTGGCTTGGAATCGTGTGTAAGATGTAATTTAAAAATGATTGTTTCCACAAACAATATGTACCCTTATTCATTTGCAGTCTTTTTATACCACAGCTCTGCTGACTTCTCAAATCTGATTAGTCAGAAAGTGTTGATTAATTTTCTCTAACAGCAGCTCTGACAATATTTCTGGCTGCGAGGTTTATATTAACAGCTGGTATCAACTAATTCACAAGGATTTGCATGGCGGATGCTCCACATAAACAAATAAAATGTGTATAGTTGTTTATATGGTGAAGTTTTCTGTTAGGAGATGTTTGTTTGGTCATTTTGGAAGTAGTCTCCAGTGTCAGAACTTTTGTAACTAACTTTTTTTGACATGGCCTTTAGGATAGAGAACTGTGCGCTTTGCAGTTTCTTAGTAACATGACAAGCTATGTTTTGTTTGTTTGTTTGTTCTTATTGCTTCAAGAGAAAGAAAGACGAGGCTGGTCAAAGAACAGCTGTTGCTAGCTGCCATAACGTAATGAATAACAGGAACTAAATGTTTTTGGGGCTGTTCCACAACATTAAACGTGGACAAAATGGATAAAAATATGACCTGTTGTTCTTAATCCTTTCTAGCAATACACTATCGACTTATCGGACGTTTTCAGTCAGTATAAACAAATGAATTACTTTATCGCCGCAAGGCTATTATTAAGCTGAATCAGGACACTGTTGGGTTTCTGTGTGTAGAGTATCGTGACTTTATGTTTAGCTGCTGGTGAGCAGGGCGATGGGAAATGGGAGGGGTGTGAGCCCCCTGCTGGACAAACAACTCACACCTCTCCACAATAACACTGGTACAGAGATAAAACACTGTAAACAACTGTAAAACACCATAAATAACTGGCGCAATAAAATGATAACATTTAAACCTAGTACGTTAGGTAATAAAAATAACTGCTTATGAAATTCTTATTCAAATTCTTAAAGCCCTGAGTGTCTACTTCTATATGAATCACTACTGTGGAGTGTGACATCACAAATAAATTCAATGCTGAACACGGGCACCCCCAAAACAGGCGAAATTTTTTTGGTAAAAAGAGTTAATAAATACAGAATTATAATTATTGTCAGATTGGTGTCGTGTAAGAGGAATAAAACAATTCGGGACATGCTGTTATTGGAAAATAATCAACGTTGGGGTGCTAACATTAACTGTTTTTTGTTGGGTGCATCACACAACCTTGCTGTTTATCAAGGTATTCCTTACACATTGCTTTATACTGTCACAACAGTTCAATCTTTTGTACTACATTATAGAATGTAACGTCTTTATTTATTTTTTTTTTTCTAAACAAAAAAACCCCTGTAGACCAGGGCTCAAGTGTTAGAACATATGGCAAGTAAGTCATACATATCATTGTGTGACTCCATCTAAAATTAAGTGAGGGGGATATTTGCTTTTTCTACCATGTTCAAAAGCCCACAAGTGTCATAAGTTCACGGCATTCTGTTATAGCTGGCATGCGTGTGACACAGAAACCTCATAACTGCATATATGCTTAATTTATGGCCTCGAGTCCCATATTAACTTTGACATTTTACTCTTTGTTGGCTCTATTCATGACCATTGGCTTTCATTTACCCCTTGTGGCATAGGAGGAAAAACCATTCAAAGCCGGTGGAATTTTGTTTTTGCTCTTTTTTTTTTCCTTTGCTTTCCAAATCGGTTGAAGATGAGCCAGCAGCAGGGTTGGGATTGTGTGCCACCCTTTTCCAATGGCACGGATCCCGTTTTGTCAGAGAAAGCTGATACTTCTACTAGAGCCTGCTAGAGCCCAATTGAGATAAAACTACATCTGGCAGCATTGGGATATCATGCAATGCACTGACATTTAAAAGCTTTGGAGGATTTTAAACCCAATTCAGTCATGCTGTTAACCAATCACTGCTTATTTAAAAGAAAGTGTGTATGAGGCGGTGGATTGTTAACTATTTGAAACGGTTATTATAGCATTGGTTTATTATTCATGTTAGTGGTGTTGGTGTTTCTTACCAGCTCATTTCCCTTCAAGCATTAAGTGGCCTTATATTCAAGTAGAAGACTATACAAGCCTACGAAGTATAGACAGTGCAAACAATTTATTTTTAAAAATTTTTTTTTACAATCTGTTGAATTGTGCCCTGCAATGGATTGGCACCCTGTCCAGGGTGTACCCCGCCTTGTACCCCGCCCTGAGAAGGATAAGTGGTATAGAAGATGGATGGATGGATGGACAATCTGTGGACTTCATTAAAAAAGTTTATTATCCAGCCCACCACACAAGTGAAAGCTCCTATGTCATGTCCGCTCCTATGTTTTGGTTGCCCAGAAACCTATGTGTTAGCTAATGTAATTTAATAACATATAGAAAGCTAGATAGCTAGTTAAATACACACTAAATGACCTGAACGAGTTAATGAATTCCTGGGAAGGGGAAGACATAGTGTAGCCATAGTCCTGATAAAGTTTCTAGTCATTTTCAAAGTCACAAGTTGTCTCATGAGACAAGTTGTTCTGTCCTAACATCGCAAGTATAAATATTATTCGAGTCTCGCTAGAATGTGTTTTTCTCCAACTGTTTACCTGCAAGGTTACTTATTATGCTAGCAGACTTATTGTACTAGCATGAGCGTTATATAACAGCTTTGTGCTTGACTTTATTTTGCTCTGGTTTGTCAGAGTTTCCACATATCTGCGTGTTCCTAATTCGTGTCCTGATGACGCTTGGTACAAATTGTTCTACCGATAGTATTATATTTTAACTTATCAAATGTAAAAAAATAAATAAATAAATAGATAAATAAAATTCAGTCATAAAAAAACAAAATAAAAAGAATAGCCCCAACATGAATTATGTTTGTCCTGGGTTCTTAGGCTACTGATTTGTCCATTCTGTATCATATAAACTTTACTGTAAGAAATTATCCAATGCTAAGCATTCCTTAAATCACAGGTTTATATGCTCTTACTTTATATTCCTGATATTTCTGATTTCTGCTTGAAGTACTTAAAGGAAACAGACTGATATTGAATTAATCGGTAACACTTTACACTAACAGGACATGGATAATCATGCACTAATACCTGAATTAATACTTATATGAACTAATGATGAGTTATTGAGCATGTACTAATCACGAACCGATGAAGAGCTCACCTTAAATACGATGTGAATCTTATGAATTCTTGCGTGAATAACAACCACCGTAAGTACTTGTTAGTACATGTTTGTTAGTGAATGTATTAACTAACATGTAGGGGTAAATTCAGTCAAACACGCTCTATAAGAAAGAATATGAATTAAACGTGCATCATTTCAAACTGTTTATATAATTTTCCAAATGCAGCTACGTACACAAACGTCATTGGATAGCGGTGGATTACTTTCATCATTTACACTGATCCTCCTTATCGTGCCTAAAAAGACGCACTAAATAATACACAGCAATGAGTACATCTCAACACGTTTTGCGTCTTTGTCCACAAGAGTGAAATTAATACAGTAACGTTTATTCATTAAGCAGACACAGCTATCTATTAAGATTTAAAACCAGAGTTCTACCCCTATTAGTTTTACCCCTGCGTGGTAATTAATACATTAACTAACAAACATGAACTAACATGAACTTAAGGCGGTCGTTATTCACGCATGAATTCATAAGACTCACGTTGTAGTTAAGGTTAGCGCTTCATTAGTTCATGATTAGTACATGCCTTAAATCAGTGGTTTTCAAAGTGGGGGCCCTTGGCTCCCTTGGGGGCCACCAGGGGGCGCCCGGGGGGCCTCAACAATTTGGTGTGAAAAATAAATCAATACATGATTTTCTCTTTCTCACTCTCAGACAACTACACACACACAATCAACTCCTAATCTAATGTAATGTAAAGATGCAAGATGTAATTATTAATAATAAAAAAAAGGAGGATATATTCAGAACTCTGCATTTTTAATGCGTTTTAAAGACATCTTGCAAAAGGGGGGCCTCGGTCAAATGTTAATGCCATTTGGGGGGCCTTGCCCTGGAAAAGTTTGGCAACCCCTGCCTTAAGTCACCATTAGTTAATAATTAAGTAAGTATTAATTCAGGTATTTGTGCATGAATATTCACGTACTGTTATTGTAAAGTGTTAGCGAATAATCTTGCACAAATAACTACTGAGACTCGTCTTATTAATGCAATGGATGATCATTTTATGTGTCATGTCTCATGTGTCAAACGTCTTACACACTCTAAGATCTTAGCGTCTGATTCAATTTTTGTATTATTTTCTGCTTTCTCTCCTTATTTTTCGCTGTTATTTATGTGAATGACTTTTTTGTAGGTTAAAAGTGTCTTTTTTTGTTAACTCGCTCAATTCCGGAACAGGCTCTGTAAATCGGATTTTACCTTTATACAGAGACGACCCTAGCAGCGACTGCTACACGTTCTTCGTGAAAAAGGGCTGATGATTTAATCAATTAAAGGCTGTAATAGATTTAGGGGCCGAGGAAAGCTGTGGTGATTATTTTGGAGATGTTATTCTTTGGGGTGATTTATAAAAATAATGTAGTACGGCGCATGCTGAAGATCATTTAATAAAGTGCCGCGCTGAGTGAGGACAGCTAAATTATAGATGACACCCCTCCAGCATAGTTTCGATCTTTCTCTTTCTCTCTCTCTCTCTCTCTCTCTCTCTCTCTCACGCCGTCTTGTGCTCTCCTCTTTTCTTTCAAGACTCATGAATACGTACACAGTGTGGTCAGACATCCTGCTTCTCATCTTATTTTTTTGTTTATGTACAAGCACACGTAGCTTTTCCTGTGACTTTTCTTTATCATTTAATTTTTATGCATTCTCATGCTAACTCATCTTAAATTCAAGGCTCATGAAAACACCAGTGGTGCACCATGTGGAGGTCTGGCTGCTTGCTGTCCAGGCTGGAAGTGTGTCAAACCAGACTTGTCTGTCAGAAGGGAATCAAATCAAACGTAGACTTCTGAGCTTCGGCCCGGGTCTGAGCCTGCTGAGACGACTGCAGAATTCATTCATCTATAATTAAGTATTAAACTTCACTGAAGGGTGGACTGGGAGAAAGGAGAAGAAAAAAATAATAAGGCACCAGCTCTGCCCTTGGATACGAGAAGATAGCCGAATGCTAATGGGGAGGCTGCTCAGGGTCGCCTGAGGCACCTTGTCTCTGATAGATGTTTAAATAATTAGAAGCTGCAAACAAATACGGAATGAGCCAGCCGAGTAAGACAGGAGGCCTTCGCCCGTATTTCTGAATCAACAGGGACACTAAAGCCCTCCCGCTCGACTGAATATCTGGATGAGCCCAGATTTAATGACTCGCTCTAACTGAGTGCTTACTCCCTGATGCCGGGGCTCTTCTGGCTGCTTGGACTCATCCTTATTTTTCCAAGCTGGGCCTGGGGGCTTTCTCACCTCCTCATTCGTAGCTTTCAGGCACATTGATCTAAGATTATGGTATCAGTGTATATTGGGGAAGAAAGTCAAGAGTCGATGCGAGTAGGTTTCCGAAGCTGTCAGTTCAGCAGCAGACATTCCAACCTTGAAGAGGAATAATACGTAGTCCTGTGCAAGGAAGGAAGGTGGGGTAAAAATGCAGGATACTGTAAACAAAAAAACATTACATAGTACCAAAGGTGGCACAGATCTGATACTCAGGATCAGTATCAGTCCAATACTAGCAAAACATAGGAAAAAGAATTCATTTAAACCGATCTTGTAACAATTATAGCCTGAAATTTATGAGAACTGCTTGTAGTGAAACAGCGTTAAAGTAGTACAATGACGGACAAATACACGACATCATAATACATTACAATACAAACTTTAAAACTATAACTACCTTTTCGTATTTAAATTGAGCAAATTTATAGCATATGGAACAAATGAAAATTTGAGTCTGTTTGACTTAGCTAAGGGGACCCTATATGAAGATCCTGAAGGGAGGGTCTGAACTGAATCTTGAAGGGGGTGAGATGTGTCAGATATAATGTGTTTGGCTTACTTATTCGTCTGCATATTAGATAAATCTGGCAACCCAGGCAATTCCACACCCAGTACTTTGCTACAGTTATGTACAACTTTTGCCAGTGCATTAATTATTTATTTAATTTTTTTTGTGGACTTTCGAAGAGGCTGTCAAGTAATAGAGAAGGAACTCTGGACTACAGTTCCCAGCAGCCACTGCACCACACAACCATGTCACATGACCACCTGCACCTGAACTTCATTCTTGTTAACGAGCATCTTACTCAGTCTATCAGTATTCTCTGCAGATTTTAATTTATTATCACTTATCGTGCCTAAATACTTGTAACGTTCAACCAATTCAATCGGATGATTATCAATAGTAGTGAATGACACCGCTGCCTGATTACGCCTGAAATCAATACTCATATCCTTGGTTTTATCAGCATTCAGAAGAAGACCAGCCTTCTGACACCAATTTGTAAAGTAATCAACAATGGGCCCGTGATCTCTCTCCTCACCAACCAACTAAACTTACCACCACCGTGTCCTCAGCAGACTTCAGAATGTACCGGTTCTCAAATTGACTACGACACTCATCGGTGTTAAGCATGTAGAGGAGATGAGAAAGTACACATCCCTGAGGGGAGCCAATAGATGTAGTTATTGAACCGAGAGGCTACTATTGGCCCTTAATCTCTGTGACCGGTTAGTGAGGAAATCAAGCAACCAAGTAGCCATACTTGCATTTAGCGTAGAAAACGTTGGAGCTGCTATCATGTCAAGTTTGTGGATGCTCTTAAGGATGTTTAGTTGGAGAAAGATTTACAGAAGACTTGATTGTATTTTTGTGTTAGGATTTATCTTACTACTTACAGTATACTTGTCATGTTAACGCCAGATTCCCAGAACACACCGTGGCCTACTAACATGGCCGCCCGGGACTACACTTCCCGACTCACACACAATCACTGTCATGATCTCCAGATTACTGAGCATGCACACTTGGACTCAATCACACTCACATTCTATATAATCAGACAATAAAGTCACACTCACCGTGAAGTATTGTTCACTGTTTACTGCCTGAGGTACTGTAACAACTCTTCGTTTACAGCTCATGATATTCCGGTTCATGATCTTGTTCTGGTTTTCTAGTTTCACGATTCTGGTTTGTAGTCTGTTTGCCGATCATCTGATTCTCTGCCTGTTTTTTGACTAGAGTCTTGCCTCAGGATTTGGAAGTGTTTTTCTTTTTTAATAAAAGCTTTTACTTGCAACAGCAGCCACCTTAGACATCTGACAATACTTTATATTATGTATTTAGCTATGTATTTTTCTGATATTTTTAAGTGACATACTTTTAACCTAACCTTTACTTTTAGTGATACCAGTTTAAAAAAAAAAACAAAAAAACATTTTAAAGCTTGGTTTTTAAAGAAAAATATTTCAATATCAGCTGATACTCAAGGTTTCAGTATCTGTATTGGTATCACTCCACAAAACATTTTGAATATGTGCTTTTTTTTCATGGCTTGTCTAATATCCCTTATAGAAATTGTGAAACAGTTCCACGTGGCCAGCATTTTTTTTTTTCCATTGTTGATCTGCTTGAACACATCTGAGCACAGCATTTTTCATCACTTTCTAATCATCACTACCATTAATATTAGTTGTAAAGTGGCAGAAATGTATTTTGTTTTAAGCTTAATTTGTTTTCTTGGTCAAAATGTCTAAGCCAAAGATTTCATACATAGAGTTAAACTGGTGTTAATATACTTATTGTATACAGTACATGTCTAATGTGGGATCGTATTTCACCTTAACAAACTCAAAACATTCTACAGTTCCCTTGATAGAAAGCAAGAGAGTTGCATTTTAAAAGCACTAAAAGCAAGTCAGGATAGGAGTCAGGAGGTTATCAGAGAGTTCAAAACACCTACACAGTTGTCAGTCATACCAGATTCGTACATCGATTGACTCATCTTATAAATAAAAATAAATATTATCCTAAATGCCATTGTCAGATGTCAGTGATATTTTATATCGTTTTTCGTATCGTACTCACTGTAAAATCTATAGACATAAAAATAGGTTCTTTCACACCAATTGTTTAAGCTCCCTCCTTTTCTTCATAAAATGATTTAATTTGTATAGATCCTGGAGAAAAATCTCTGAACCTATTCTAGACCTTGTTGGCACTTTTTTGGCAAAACCTCAGCAGAAAAAAACAAACAAACATACAGAGATAGATAGATAGACTTTATACTATAGTGTATCATATCAAGAAGTTGTCTTCCTGTATTGTGAAATGATTCAATTCCATTGTATTTTTATAGCGCTTTTAACAATGGTCATTGTCTCAAAGCAGCTTTACAGAAATATATAAACACAGGATACAGATTTTAAGTGTGTGAATTTATCCCTATTGAGTGAGCCGGTGGTGACGGTGGTGAGGAAAAACTCCCTAAGATGATGTGAGGAAGAAAGCTTGAGAGGAACCAGACTCAGAAGGGCACCCGTCCTCATCCGGGTAACAACGGATAGTGTGAAAGTAAAAGAAAGTTCATTATGAGTTTAATATGAAGTCTTTGTTGAACTAGTCCACTGTTCACTAAATGATATTTCTGCCATACCGCCCACACACTTACTCTGCCTCTGTGTGCTTAGTCTTGTATTTCTCTCTTTTTCCTATATGATATGTCCTGTAAAATTGCTTCATTACGAATCACTGAATATTTATGCAATAAATAGTTCTAATGTCACTGCATAATTTATTTATTGGAGAGTTTATTGAACGCTTGGAATCATTTGGTTTCTGCAGTGACTACATCAGTGCATTCTAAGCAGTGGGGTGTTTTAAAGGAAGAAAATCTGATGAACAGCGGCATAATTTCGCAGCTTTCCTGCTTACTTAAAGTTAATAAGTGCTTTGACAGCATTCAGACGTTATTATGCCCAGTAGATTTGTGTGTGTGTGTGTTTGTGTGTGTGTGTGTGTGTGTGTGTAAGTACGTGTAAGCTTTTGCTTTGCCATGAATTATTCAAGTGTTGCGTGTTTGGGGTTGTGAATATATACTTTTATGTTATCATTTTTGCATTGTTGTTTCTGGTGCTGTGTAACTCTGAGTTCGAAGTGTCCCAGAGTTCAGCTGTATGCATGAAAATGACTTGAAAGAAAATGGCATTATATGTACGATGTGAGAACACCGCTGACTTTTTTGTTCAAGGGTGCAAAAAAAAACGATGTGTTACATCAGACACTTTTTTTTAGAAAGGATAAGGACTATGACCAAGTCATCCGTCCATTTTCCATACCACTTATCCCTACACAGGGTTGCAGGGGAGCCTGGAGCCTATCCCAGGGAACTTGGGGCACAAGGCAGGGGACACTCTAGAAGGGATACCAACCCATTGCAGGGCACAATCGCACACACATTCATACACTATGGGCAATTTGGAACGTATGCCTTTGGACTGGGAAATGAAACCGGAGTACCCGGAGGAAACGCTCAGAGCACAAGCAAACTCCACACACACAGGGCAGAGGCGGGATTCGAACCCCCGATCCTGGAGGTGCGAGCCAAATGTGCTAACCACTAAGCCACCAATGACAAAATGTAAGCTGTGTAGATAACTCAACACTGAACATTCCCTTTGTCCTGGAGTTCTGTTTCTAGCACTTCATGCTGTTCAAGGACTAGCTGCAATTATGAATGATGCTACTATTTACTTGTTATACTATATGCACTGCAGATCTTCAGGATCTGCTGCGTATGCTGTTGATTAATGGTTGATACACCACGTCACTCAGGACAGATTGAGTGTGTTATAACAGAACGCCTTGGCAGGATGACTAGACTTTACAGAAGAGACGGCACACTTGCACCGAACATGTAAACATTTAATAAGATCGTTTCATTTTGGCGTGTTATTGCAGACTAGTCAGAAATGACGTTTTAAAAAGGATGAAAACAAGATTGCTAAAGCTAAAGCTAGATTTTATGTTTATATACATGTACTTCAGGATTTCCTTTTCTACTAATCAAAAGTATTCATTTTTAGCACATCAAGCGATTGTATAAATATTATCTGCTCAACAGTATGTGTTTGTTCATGGGAGTGGGCTTGGGGGATCGTTGGGATGACATAATCCGATATGTTTTAGGCTTGTAATTCTGTCAGTGGAAGACATGTGAGCTAGACAGCTAGAAAGCCTGTGGGTCAGAGGTCAGCACTCAAGGTCAAGGTGAACAACGGTATCTTCAATACCAAGTAAAAAACCTAGCCGGCTTTGTTTCTATAGTTCCCCCGGCTTGTCTTCAGCCATCAGCCAAAGGTCAACCCCATTAAGGCCGAAACGAAGAGTTGAAAATATCTTTCACTGGCTAACAAAGTGAACAAAAAAGCATTCACTGCATCATCTGGAGATTGTCATTTTGAATTCCAGAGTTGCCCCTGCCTTCCTTTTTAAATATCCCATGCATTGTATAGCGACTTCACGCAAAGTAGTTACCAGAAGTTCTTAAATATTCTAAATATTCACTGTCATAAAATAAAGAAAGAAATGAGCCACTTGAGGGTGTGTGCTACAGTAATTTTATCATACATCTGTTTAAGCAGATTGCCTAAAAGCTCCTTAACCATGATAAAATCACTGTAACGCATGCCCTGGAGTAGCTTATTGCTTTTAGAAAACAGTGACAAAAACAATATGATCAAATCCAGTGTTCAATCCATGACTTATTAATATTAAAACCTGCCATTAATACGGAATGTACTTGTTGTGCTGAGGCTCAATGGTTAAGGCTCTTGGGTATTGATCAAAGGTTGGCGGTTCAAGCCCCAGCACTGCCAAGTTGCCACTTATGGGCCCTTGAGCAAGGCTTTTAACCGTCTCTGCTCCAGGGGAATTTTATCATGCTCTGACCCCCAACTTCCTAACAAGCTGGCTTATGTGAAGATATGTGACAAATAAAGGCTTCTTCTTTTTCTTCTAGAAGTGGTTAAGTAACAATTAGTTACTCTGGGTTTTTTTTTTTTTTTCTGGTGAAACACATTTTTCAATGTGTTTTTGTAGCACTTCGGTGTTGTTTTCGCCTTTTGAAAATAATTCCTAGGCCTCCTGCCTTTGCTCTGTGGGACAATACTCTGGAGATATTTGCCTGTCTTCTTGGTCGCCTCCAGCATTGGCAGTGCTTTGGCTGACACAATCTGCTAACATATTACAGCTTGATCAGAAACGTGGGTCTTTCTTGCCCATCTCTGGCAAAACATAGGGGTAAAACATGCACAGGCAGATACAAAATGATGCCATCACTGCACACTGCCAAACTCTCTGGTCTCTTGAGTTAGCCATGGTCTCAAACCACACCCCAGAACCAATCCAATGAGCAAAATATGCTCTCCAACTAGCTTGTCTTCATTGTAGAGCAGTTATTTTACTGACTATAGTTCATTTTTTTTCCCTGAGACCAAAGCAATATTGGCCCAGCAAGAGATGATGCATCTCTCTGTCACAATATAATCACTAACAAAGTGTTGACAATAAAGAAGCCCAATCTGACCTTTGGGAAGGGATTTAATTTGCTTCCCTCCAGCACATTTAACTCCCATGTAAAGCAATCACAGCCGTCAGAGGCCGAGGACATGTCGAGATGCAGAATTTTATTAGATTAGAGATCTCCAGACTTTCATGAAGTGATAAATAATGGCGAGCGGCAGTGGAGAACAGTGAGATGATATAGAATAATAACTGAGTAGGTGGGGGAGCAAGCTGCCCATGTCTCTTTCTCTTTTTCTGCCATAAATCACGCATTCACTAATAGCTTCTTGGTTAGCTGGACCTTAGCGATAGCTTGAGGCATGTTTGACATATGCTGCATGTATTACAGAAGTTGATTTTGTAAGATATTATCCACATGCTCTTGGCATTAATGACCTTAGAAGACTGAAATATAATGTTACATTACTTCTTTACAGTATGTTCACATTGATGTAAATGGTGGGCGTATGTTACAGAGATGTAAAATTTCTGCAAATAACATATTTATTCATTGTGTGTCCCATTTGCAGACTTTTGTATTTAATGGTACAGCATGTGAATAATGTTCTGCTCATTTGTATGTGTGTTTGCAGCCTTCCAGGGCCCACACCACGGAGCAGTGATCCAGGTGGCCACTCCAGCGGGGCTTCTGGGAGTTCCAGCGAATCAGAAAGCAGCTCTGAGTCTGACTCTGACAGCGAGAGCAGTTCCAGTGACAGCGAATGCAACCGAGCATCCCGCGCCACTACACCAGAGGTATAAACCCTAGGCAAAAATTAAAACACAGTATGTTCCTCAAGGCGCACTAGGGAGCGTTTCCGCCTCACGGCTTCGGGGTCTCCAGTCCAATCCAGTTCAAACTCAGGTTACTATCTATATGGAGTTCTCCCCATGTTTACATGGATTTTTCCAGGTTCTGCATTTTGCACCCACCCAAATTGGCTACTCGAGATTGCCCCTAGTGGTGAACGAGTGTGTGAATATGTGTACATGGTGTCCTGAGATGAATTGGCATCCTGTCAAGAGTGTCTTACTTCCTGATGCCATTATTTCCAGCAAAGGCTCTGGGTCCTCCATGACCCTGGTTAAAGCAGTTACAGAAATTTAATGATTGATTGAATGAATTAATTTATTTATTTATTTATTTATCAGTCATGTGCTAACCCTTATCCTGCTCAGTAGGCGATAACTAGTTTGTGAGTAGGAATTGGCATTTACCAAATTTTGGAGAAAATGGGATAAAATGTAAAAGAAAGAAGATAAAATTTGCAGTTTGATTACTGAGAAGTGTATTAACATGTTGGACCAGACAGTGATGTCTCAATAGTGAAGGCACTAGGACCAGTCAGAAGGTGGTGAGTTCAAACTGCTGTTATTGGGCCATTTGCAAGGCCCTTAATCATTAAACTGCCAAGGTTGTATCCTGTCTCAGCTGTAAGTTGCTATGGATAAAAAGCAGCAGGCAAATGAGTAAAGATGTAAAGTTATTAGTCATAAATTTTGACGACTCAACATAGCAGAAATGCCCCTGGGATCAAGGTGAAGAGTTTTTTTTCCTGCTTTGAACTACTGCAAAAGACAAAATCCACCGTGTTCCAAGCATGGGAGTAAAGCCAGATGTCTGAAAAGCTCTCTTAAATGCTTAATTGGCAGCTTTAAAGTTGTCCCACCGTGGCTTGCCCTGAGCTTCCTCAGTGCATTCACCAAAAACACCCCTATTCTCATCACCTCAGTAAATAGCTGTCTGCAGTCCACCTGGGGTTCCATATCTGCAGGCTACAAATGCTTAACCCGTTGGAGAGATATTTCTTTTTTCTTTCATGCTGCAATTCACAGTTGTAGTGTTTTAACCGGAATGCTCCAGGAGGCCTGTAAAATGTGGACATGCATGATTGTCAATTCGTCATCTCTGCTTGTACTGTTCAACTTCCAATTTTGCAGTTTGTTTTGGCATAAATCTATAGCAGATGAGATAAAAAAAAAAATTTTAAAGTGTGGCTTTTAAATGTGAAATAACATGGAAGGAGGGATTTTTTTTCTGTGGGAAGGCAGGTACAGATCAGATGGAAAGGTCTGTTCAACATTTTCCACCTTCTCTGGTTGTAATGGTTCATTTGGATGGCTGTTCATCTTTTTGGCTTCCTTTTCCAAGTGATTTACACTCAAGGCATTCAAGGCAGGTTTTATGGTTCCAAACGAAAGATTTTTAACATGTCTTCGAGCATAATGGTACAAAACAAATGATGTGAGATAATATGGGTGATGAAAACATCATCTCCTTTGCAGTCGACAGTTGAGGACAATGCACCACTGAGTTTATCTGCCATTCAGGAGTTTTATGATTTCCTATTGTAATTGCATCTTCGCATCTTCCTAGTAACGCATTGGTCTGTGAAAGTCAAATGACTGAATCATCATTCTTATGAATCACCATTGAAACAGATGATGTTCATGTAGATATGGACCATTAGAATTATTGGTTGCATATGTTTTGAGACAATTATTGTATTACATTTGTATTCAACAATGTTAATTTATCACTAAGCATTGCATTTATGAGAAAGTCCAACAACTTGTGTTATAAAATGATGATAAACAGATGAGATTTCTCAACACATTGACAAAGGAATTTCTTTCTTCTAAAGCCTGAACCACCATCAACAAACAAGTGGCAGCTGGATAAATGGTTGAACAAAGTCAACCCTCACAATAAGCCCCTGGCCAACACACAGACAGAAAGCCATGGAATTAGAAGCTCTCAGCCTGAGGACGGCCAAGCTACAGAGAACCAAAGCTGTAGTAAGAGCAAGCCCAGTGCAGCTCTGGCACAAGCAGACCCCAAAGACCGGGCCTTGCTCAGTCCCATCCGAGAAAAGGCCAAGCCTAAAACAGGCCAGAAAGGTCCTGATGGTAAGGGTACCAAAGTGAAGGCCCCAGTTTCAGTTGATCTGCCTCTTTCCAGGAGAAGCACAGGCAAGAAACAACCGAAGAAAGTCGAACAGTCCTCAAGCAGTGAGGAGCACAACTGGCCCAGACCTGTCAACTCCAGCACTACACCAAAGGAGAAAGAACCTCCACCTTTAGAACCACCCAAACCTAGAGGCAAGGCCCCAGGGGGCAAGACTGCCCCCAGAAAGGAACCCCGATCCACTACAGTAACCACACCTGCTGCCCCCACCACCTCTGCTATCAGCACAGCTCCAGACAAGAAGAAGCACAGAGGGCCTAGTAAGATCATCCCCAAGTCGAAGGAGTTTATTGAAACAGAGTCGTCCTCATCAGAGTGCCACTCGGACCCTGAGGAGCTTTCAAAAGTGCATCTTCCCTGCCCTGGTCCTAGCAGCCTGAACTTTAAATCCAAGGACTGTAACAGCAATATCCTGAGTGTCAGCAGTCTTGCCAGCACCAGCAGTACCTCCATACCAGACCCAGCTGCCACTGACCTGCTGGAGGAGCCCCTGTTCTCCCCCATCTCCATGGTACAGAATGAGCTGCTGTCACCACTGCGAGACTTTGAGGACATTAAGTCCCTGTGGGTTAAGATTGAGCTCAGTCTCCTGTCACGGATTCCTGGGCAGGATCCACCTGAGCCGCTCCCTACCAAGGCTGAGTGTCGAGAGACCAGCTTCAAGCACAGGAGACAGCAGTCACCCGCCTCCATTCCATCAGAGAAACCCACCAGCAAGTCAAAGAGGAAACACAAGGTAAGTGCCCGCTCCCTTTGTAACATCTTACAAGATCTTTCACATTATATTTAGTGCAATATTGGCATAGCAATAGTACAACTGAAGTTTATAGAGGTATGTGAGGAATTTATAACCCCTATTTTCTTTTTCATGGATGTTTTTTCCAGTGTAAAATAATCCCACTATCAAATACAGACCAATGAGTATAGTCCTAAAACGTAACAGGTTGGTTTTACTGAAAAGTAGCAGCTTAGAACAGCTGGACATCCTCTGTAAACCTTTATTTACATGATGGATTTCTGTTACTTTGTACAGATCCAGGTGCAGGACACAGATTGAGCTCAGCCTCCTTATAGCCTTGACCAATACTTGTAACCCAAGCATACCTTGGTTTCTTGGTGTATATACACTTATATACCTAAATTATACCCTTATTTCAAAATTATTATGAAAAGGACTCTTCTTTTGTGATGCCAGCAACTAGTGTATTACGGACTTCACTGCTAGGAAAGGCTTTATATCTGCTTATCCAGCTTTATGATAGGTCAGTATTTCAGTTTTAGGGCTTGTTATACCTACAAAAATATAAAGTATACAATTTTATGCATATTTACTTAGACAAGGCCTCATTTGCATAAATAAATGTACATTTTCGTTCCAATACAAGAATACTTGTAAGGAAATCATAGGATTGGGAGGATAGGAAGGATATTGTAAGATTGTTGTAAGATTGTTTGTGATATCTCTTGTTAAAAAATAAATAAATAAAAAAATAAAAAACAATTCAAATCGCCTTAAATGAACATTGGATAGAAGTATAATTTTTTCACCTATAATCCCGAGAGGGATTTTTGTACTCGACTGTAGGTCAGATTAGATTAGGTTATAGATCTAATCTAATTAGGTTAGAGATCTCATTTATGCAGTAAGTGCACAGAGTGTATAAATAAAACGCAAAGGTAAAATGAACAAATGTGTCTTTTGTACCTGTAGTCAGATCATTGTGAGGTGTTGAGTGGGACGAAGAAGTTAAAACTGGAGAAAGAGGCCCTGCTCCTCCCTCCTTGTATCTCTCCCATCCACAACCACAAAGTCTCCAACACAAAAGAGTAAGTATTTAAGCCCCTTGACACAAACTAAATACACTATTACACTTTATTGATTCATGCTGCATGAAAGCCCTGATGCGATAAGTGACCATTTGTGTGGATTTAACTTTCTCAGGATTCTTGGAAGTACTTTTTTCTCTATATTGAAAGGTGCAGTCTGTTTACTGGACTGGCGGGGGGGGGGGCTATAACATTCCTATGAAGAAATCATTATCTCTTTAACATTTGTATCATCAAGCCTTTAAGTGTTTAGCCCTTTTGCATGCAACTACCTAAGCAACTACCTAAGATGTGCTAGTGCTAGCTCGACTGAGTCCCTTACCTTACTCCTGTATTCTGTGAATTACAGCAGGTCAGGTCCTATACCCAGCTTTAATTCCATTTTCCTTTGTCTCTTTGAATGATCATAATAGAACTCTGACATGACCGCACCAGCTTGCCCTAATTTTAGATATTCAATTAATTCCAGAGCGGACATGCACCCGCCAAAGATACGCTCATAACAGAGGTCGTGGGGGCGTCCTGTCTGTCTGCTAGTGTCCACTGTCATGAGACATGACTAATTGTTGCAGATCCCAACAATGTGATAAGCAGCTCCAGGCTAAAATAGTAGCCTGCGCTAATGCTCGTTACGGGAAGCACTGAGCACCTCGGGGACTTTTTAATGATATCACCTTCCCGCTGGGTTTTAAATCAGTTCAGCTCAGACAGCATCAATGCGCACACGCTACATTGCCCCTCTTAATCAGATTAGAAAAGGAAATGCACCTTTTATTATTGTTGTAAATGTTCTGGACATGTTCACATAAAACATGCTGGGGGGAAAAAGGTTTTTTTTTAATAACTTTTTTAGTTATTTAGGACTTCGAGCTAAGACGAGCATGCTCAGCATATTTTCGTCTAAAAGATGCAGTCCTCTTTGGTCTCTGGAACAACTATTGTACATGGATAGATAGTCTGTAATAGTCTCTTTCATACTCGAAGCAAAAAACTGATTCAGGGCGTTGCTCTTTTTAAGCTAATAGTGCAGTTAAATGCGAACAACAGCATAGAACGTGTCAAACATTACTCCAATTAACAGCTCTTGATTCTGAAACTGAGAGCGCATAGCATGGACGCTCATGTCAATCAACAGAGCCATCGTTATAGCTAAATGTTCGCCCTTCCGTGGATATTGGATGATATCTTTACAGCAGCGTCCCGGAGGCTTCTCAACGCTCATAATGACCCCAAATTTCAACCTCCATGTTCAACTCCAGGCTCAGTAGCATACAAAAACGAGACAAGCATACAAGTTCTGAGCTAGCTGAGCACTCTTTCACACACGACCTTAAGGAATAACAGCAATAACTGTGAGAGGAATGCCTTTCCGGAGCCGGTGGTCGTGCGATAACGTCTAAAGATATCACTTCATACAAAGTGATATGAAAGTCATAACATTCTATTAAGGGAAATGAAAATTAGCAAATACTTTTCCCAATGTGTAGAATTGCTTTCATCTCGTCTGAAATATTTTAAGACCTGTTTATTTACCGCGCTGCTTGCATATCTTTCCTGTTTCTTTGACTGTTTATTTTTTTTCCACCACCATGACTAGTTTACATTTTCCCACAGCACGTACAAGTGAAATGTATTTGTAGTTGAGGAGTCTACTAGTTTATGCAAACCCTATTAATACTACTGTACCTCAGTATTAGCAATATATGTTAATGCAAACCCTATTAATACTACTGTACCACAGTATTAGCAATGTATGTTAAACTATAAGTGGCTCATGCTAAATTGCATTCTGCAGCCTCGTTAATCAACACGCTTGAAGCATTAGCATTTTTTTTTTCTTTTGCTGTGTTTTTTTTCTTATGTTCACTGAAATTTTAACAAAACTACTACGAATATAAAAAATTCTACTGCATCCAGTGATTAGTGTTTCTGAAGCCCATAAACAAAACATTTACTAACCAGAGGATTGGAGGAAGTAAGAAAAGTACTAAATGACATCTCATCTATTTTTAGCCAAATTATGGCCCAAGGCTGTGCAGAAATTGACAACACAATTTCAGTGGTTGTTTACTTAAACCTTGCAGAGGCTTTTTTTTCTCTCTCTCTCTCTCTAATTAGGGCTTAGTTAAATGCTAAAACACAGCCTAGACCCTCAGGCATTCTTCTCCTGAAGCTGGTACCTTTCAGCTCGCTTCATTTTA
This sequence comes from Ictalurus punctatus, assembly GCF_001660625.3. NCBI lineage: Eukaryota > Metazoa > Chordata > Actinopteri > Siluriformes > Ictaluridae > Ictalurus > Ictalurus punctatus. Next base: position 24,506,423 of record NC_030423.2, read on the forward strand.
ACACACATTTGCATCATGGCCTAACAGCTATTTTAGCACCACTGCTAAATGTTGATGTTAGGTCAGTCTGCTCATGTTGTAATGAGTGTTTATAGCCCAAACACATCTTACCACTTGCTCAATGAATGGCATACCTCAATAAGAGTGTATTTACAAATCACAGAGCCTGGTTAGTTAATTAACCTTTCTGTTCTTCACTTCAGAACACAACCTGAGGCAGAGACATGACGCTGAGATTGGGTTTATCTTTCCCTCGAAACACACATTTAAGGTCTCGAGTACTATTTAGTGTTTCAGGAGAGTTATTGGACAGGACAAGGGTTCTCAAACTTTTGCTAGACAGGGAGCACTTTACTAAAAAACGTGTTGTTTCTGACAAGCTCTTCAAAGAAGCAGCCGAGGAAGCTCCTTCCGCCGCTGCTCTCCCCGTTGTCGGACGAGCCCATGGGTCGCCAACGAAGAAGCAGCGAGAGCAGTTCTCTCAGTATGGAAGGAAGCACAGCTGTTCCCACAACCTTACCCCCAACACACTCCCTTCCACCTTCATCCTCTTCGTCTTCGTCATCCTCTTCGTCGTCTCACAAGCACCGCAAAGGAGAGAGCAAGTCTCACTCCAAAACCAGCAGCGTAAGTATGAGCATGTATTCGTGCTCTGATGTGTGATCTGATATATATTTTTTCTGTTGTCATTAACATATTAGCAACGATTAGTCACTGTTGTTAAATATTCGTCTCATTAGTAATGAAGCGTGATATTATTATAACCTGTATTCTTGTTATAGCTCATTAATCTGTTGCATTATTTTCAAAACACGTGCTTACAGAAATAATTAGTGTGGTACTCTTCTTCACTCGGCACCGGAGGTGTTAGTTTAACTGAACTGGTTGTGAGAATTCAAGTCATTACTTTTAATCACACAGTAAATATTATTTAGTAATACTTAGAAATATGTTCGAGTGTCATTTTACCTGATCATTTCTCTTAAATTGCATTAAAAAATACAGGCGATTATAAAATAATAAATACGGCGTCTGGTAGAAATAAATAAATAGACAGCAGAATTTGAAACTCATCGATGATTTCTTCCTTGCTCGAGGCTTCAACCACATTTCCTGTGTTTTGGCAAACAAATGACTCTTTTGGAACGGATTTCAAAATAGACTTGAAGACAGGAAAATAAATGCCATGTGCCGAGTCATCTAAACTCGAACTCTCAACGCCAGCCCCTGAAACAAAGCCAGATAGCTGTCATGACTCTTTTCTGGATTATTTGATTTGCTGAATGCTAATTTTAATGGATTCTTCATATAGCAGGAGGAAGACAGCCATGCAAAGACCTCCGGGGGTTTCCATGCCAATGGTCAGTCCGAATCGAACACGTGGCCGAACCCTTCAGCTCTGTCTATGGAGAATATGGAGCACAGGAGACCTAAACTCATGTTCAACAACACGTATGTACTGTGTTTAAACTGAATAGAAAGTGTTCTAATACGAATACTTACAGTGAAAGTTTGTGAACCCTTTAGAATTTCCTATACTTCTGCATAAATATGACCTAAAACATGATCAGATTTTCACACAAGTCCTAAAAGTGGATGAAGAGATCCCACATAAACAAATGAGACAAAAATATTATAGTTCTCATTGGAAAATGATCCAATATTACATTTCTCTGAGTGGCAAAAGTATGTGAACCTTTGCTTTCAGTATCTGGTGTGACCCCCTTGTGCAGCAATAAGTGCAAATAAACATTTCCGGTAATCAGTCCTGTATATCATCTTGGAGGAATTTTAGCCCGTTCCTCAGTACAGAACAGCTTCAACTCTGGGATGTTGGTGGGTTTCCTCACATGAACTGCTTGCTTCAGGTTCTTCTATAGCATTTCTATCGGATTAAGGTCAGGACTTCATCAATTTCTATTGGCTTAAGGTCAGGACAATTTCTATTGGATTAAAGTCAGAAAGGTTACAGTAAATAAATGTCCAAGTGTAATATTTTTGGTTTCCTTTATCTACTTTTAGGATTTGTGTGAAAATCTGATGATGTTTCAGGTCATATTTATGCAGATATATAGAAAATTCTAAAGGTTCACAAACATTCACACACCACTGTATTATTTTGTTTAGGAATCTTGCTAGAAAAGGTTCATAGGGGTTCTGATTGAGACTCGAGATTAGGGCTTGGATCCCGCAGGACACAACAAAAACATGTACAAAAGGAAGGTTTTCGCTTTCATGTGGACGTCAGTGATGCAATAAGCTCGTCAGACAAAACACACATTGTGCAGTACATTTGTAGCTTTTATTTATGATTTCTGACAATGCTGGGGGGGGGGTTCTAGTGTTTCTGGGGGTCTAATGGTAGAGTTCGTTTTTAATTAAGAAACACTTTCCAACTTAGCCACACCCACTTTGGGTTTAAATCCAAACACAGATAGAGATACGGATATTTGGAGCACTAAACAGTTATAGATACACATACAGATATAGACAGTGGGATTGCATTACACCGCTAGTCTGTATATATTCACTTAACTAGCTAACTAGCTTGCCATATGTTATTACATTACATTAGCTACCAGTTTTTAGGGAAGTTAATTAAGTTTCCAGGCAACCAAAACATGAGACTGGGCAGCACCGGGGCTTTTATTTTCCTTGATGGACTAGCTAATATGATTTGACCACCTCTGGGTCAAGGTCTAAAAATACTACAAAGCTAAAACAAGTTAGTACATTAATAAAAGATGATTTAATGCTTAGTGACATGAAGGAGTTCAGTCTTCATTTGAAGACAGCCGGTGACTCAGCTGTTTGGACATCCAGGGGAAGTTCCTTCCACCACCTTGTTTCCATGAATGTCTTTCTTGTATCTTGCTTGGCTTTCTTGTATGGTGTATCAGATCTTACAGTGAGGGGTCTTATTACATACACATGCCTTTCCTGATCCCAGGTAATATATTTCCTCTTCCACAGTGTTCATAATGCGGACTACTACATGCAGGAAGCCAAGAAACTAAAGCACAAAGCTGATGCGCTGGTAAGCTCGGCCTTTCTTCTGCTCTCCGTGTTTCGCAATAAATTCCGTGTTAGAAACTCTCGTCTAAAACAGATGTCTAAACAGAAAAACCTCAATCAACTCAGTCATGTGTCCTTAACTAATGTCCTCTAGTGATGTCATCAAGGCATGTGTCAAACTCAGAATTAATACAGATAAGACTATCAGGAGTGGTGAAAGAGCAGAAGGCCAGAACTCCACCTCTTTATCAAGTTTAATTGCTGCTTTTCATTGCAAGCAGACAACCACTGAGAGCAAAAAAGAACATTCCAGAGCTAAGACCTTTACTGAAGAAGCTCAGGAAGAGGTCTCTTAAAGGACTTCAAAGAAGACGATCATGATTTACTAAACAGCCTGTCGCAGCCCTAATAATCCACTTCCAGCAATTATATCTCACAGCATTGTCCTTTATAGAACGTTACATCCAGTCCATCGTAAATCATCAGGGCGATGTAAAAACCTGGTCATGAATACACAGTAAAGGGAATTGATTGTCCGTGTTGCCGTAGCGTAATTGCCAGAATGTAATGAATCTCTGGGCTGCGGTCTGGCTCATATTAAAGGGTTTATTTGGAAATGGATGGAACCTGTTCAAGGGGTGCCTGCTAAGACAAGTGGTCAGTAAATCTGTTTTACGTTCTCCCATGCATAAAGTACAGATTGGGAATTGTGTTTCCTAGGGCTGCGACGGTTAGCATTATTGATGACTATTTGATTAATGGAAACATCTATGTAAGTAACCATGGCAACAAATCAGTGAAATAAAAGAGCAGAGAAATGTACAGCTGATATGGGCCTGGTGTTAAAACAAATAATACACATTCGTCATCCATGAATTCTTATAGTGGGCAGCATGCATTTTTTAAAATAATAATGTTATGTGTAATTGTCTTTGTACTGTTTTTTTTTTTTTTAAAGAATTTGCGAATAAAATGCAAAGCGTGTGCATGCTATAGCTCATTTGCATATAGTGATGCCCACAAAACTCCATAAAAGGTCAAGCTCAAGGGAAGTGAGGGGAATGCACAAACTGGCACAAAGTTTCTCAAAGGTATTGTAGCATTGTCAACCCACAAGAATGATTATTTAGCAGCTTAACAGCACCTGAAAAGGGTTCATCTGGAAAGAGATTACAGTAAAGGTGAATTACAGTCGGTGTACCGAGGTGATGTACGCCACAAACATCACACAGAAAGACTGCTGTGTTTAATTGTTTAAACAGCGACTGTCTGCCAAACATCCCTCACACCGACATGCTCTTCAGCTCTACAGCTCATGGTTGTAATTGAAATAAATAATCGAGTTAAACCTGATGGCGTAATCCACACACAGTGTAAAATTCCAGTAATCAGAGCCAATTACAGAACTCAAAGCCAATCAGTTGAGGTTTACATCAGTTAGTCTTTTTACACATAAATGTTCTCTTGTAGGATACGAATGGTTTGGTTTTTGATCCTGAATTTATATGATTTTCATGAAAACCACATTTCCTGTGTAAATAAATTAACGGACAATTTACTAATAACTTCATATGTATCCAGCTCAACAAACGAGGCCCAGTGTCCGAAACTATTTTTAAAGTCAACGGCCTCGGGAACACCTTCAAAGTATTAAGTAAAAAAAAAATGTAACTGCCGTCTGTTCCTGATCTTCTTTTTTATCCTCTCACCATTTGATTGCTGTCTCTGAATACCCCCCCCCCACCCCGACTCCACCCCTCCTCCCTGTACAGATAGAGAAGTTTGGCAAAGCGGTCAATTACGCAGACGGTGCACTCTCCTTCATCGAATGCGGCAATGCTATGGAACGAGACCCGTTAGAGGCCAAGTCGCCGTACACCATGTACTCGGAAACTGTTGAGCTCATTAGGTCAGTGCTGCCAAAAGCCAGCTTCTCATCTCTCTCTCGCTCCCTCTCTCTGTCGCTCCCTCTTTTCTCCCACCCTCCGGCACGGCCACCCTACCTGCCGTGATTAAAATAAAAGCGATGATTGCCATTAGGGCCACCGCAAGGCAACTCCACGTTACAAGCCGTGCAATTAGCAGCCCTTGTTTTATTAATGTCACAGAGAATGAACATAGATGGACCTCGAAGCTCATCAGCACACTCGGCAAATCAGCTGGCGGTGATTGAAATCGGGGCTCAGAGGAAACCATGTGTGGTCGTGCACCACACACACACACACACACACACACACACATAGGAATTGCTAATACTGTACTATAAGCACCCATAAAATGGGCTTGCATTAGATATTAAAGCATTTCATTTATGCTGAAAGGGAAATGATGTTTTGATAATTCTCCATTCCATAATCATTAAGCGTAGTATTGGAAGCAGCAGGGTCTTTTAAGCGACGCTCCACAGAAAGAAACAAACTATAGCGATATTAGATTTCTCACGGCTTTCGCTCATTAAGTCGCTTTGTTTTGTATCATTTAAGGTATGCAATGAGATTAAAGAACTTCACCAGTCACTCAGCCACGCTGCCGGAGAAGAAATTAGCGGTGCTGTGGTGAGTTGAGATTATATGTGTTTTCTCTGTACATTACAAGCATTTTCTGTGCACATGCATTTCACATACATTCTATTGCAGAGTATTACAAGATGCATAAAGGATTCTTAAAAAATCAATACCATGGCACTATTGAATTCTCGATTCTCATTGGTCTGTAGGTGTTTGCTTCATTTTCTATAACAGCAGCTCTGACAGTAAAGCTAGCTGCAAGGGATATAGTGTATTAACGCAGTGTAGAAGCATTTCTGTAGTAACAGCATAGCCAGGGATTACACTGAATAAAAAGGTGTAAATATTGATGTGAGGTTCTCTGTGAGGAGACATGTGTTTAATATGGAAGGAGTCTCCAATGTTAGCACTTTGTAACAGTCAGAGGTAAAGCTGTAACGTTACTGTAGGTTTTCCACCTCAAGAAAGTCTTCATGATGAAGGCGGCTTTGCTGTAACATGATAAGCTGCGTTTTATTTTATTTTTTTATTTTTTTCTGGGGAAAGGGGGGTCTATACTAACTTCAAGGCTAGTGAGGGAGTGGCTCTTTAATCCCGCTATAATGTGAAGTCGCCTCCGAAACTACTGGAACAGCAAGGCCAATTCTTTTGTTTTTTTGCTGTAGACTAAAGACATTTGGGTTTGAGATCAAATATTTCCGGATTATTTCCGGGCATTTCTAAGTAGATTTGTTAAAACGACACAGAACTTAGCACTTTATTGTTAAACAATAAATTGCTCTAAACATCTACTCTTGGTTTTAGCCTTCAGTTTCACCTGTAAAGGATGCGTTTGTTGGTAATAAATAAATAAATAAATAAATAAATAAATAAATAAATAAATAAAAAGTATAAGCCAACATGAAGATCAGAGAGCTGTCCATAGGAGAAAACCAAGCCATTTTGAAGCTGAGAAAAGAGGGGAAATCAGTCCGAGGCATTGCATAAACATTGGGCATAGCCAATATGACAGTTTGGAATGTCCTGAAAAGAAACCACTGGTTTACTGAGCAATCTTTTGATACAAAAGGTTCTGTGCTTTATGTTGTTTAACACAGCTAGATCTAAATACCAGGAAATAAAAGATGAAATCATAAACGCTCGTCTTTTGATCTCAAACCCAAATGTCTTTGTTGTATAGCCCCCCAAAAAAAATTAATTGGCCTTGCTGTTCCAGTAGTTTTGGCAGGGACTGTACGTAGTAAGTTTGTAAGTGTTCCATGCCATTAAATGTAACTATAAACAAATAAATAGTACAAAGTGTCATTTTTAATGAATAAAGGAAAAAGTAAGAGTAATAAATTAATTAGTAAGAGCAATAAAACACTTCAGAACGCAATGTTATTGGAAACTAATCAACTTCGGAGTAGTAACAGTAACTCCCATTTCACATCAGGTCACAACAGACCACCATGTTTGTAATTATTTTCCTATAACTGCATGCTCCTTTGTGTTTTATTCCGTATTTACTCTACACACTCTCTATAAAGCATGAAAAGACACACGCCTTCTGCTTGAGGTTTTAATACAGTCATCATGAGCATCCAGTAAATGCCACTGTGTTTGAAAAGCCTATTGTCTGGCAGTGTAAAAACCCCAAGCTCAACACCAGTTGCCAGCCGTCAGCAGCCTGATGTGCCACTTTGCCGCTGCTCCACTTTGTCTAAATCTCCCCTCAGCCATCACCCGTCTACAATCGGTCCTATCTGGGCGCTTTAAAACACAGCTAAAGCACTTAATCAGCTTAGACCGGATCATTATTCTTGTATTTCATTAAGCCGTTAGCGGATAATGAAAGATTTCCGTGCTGCTGCACTGGGGATGTGTACTCGAAGCCTGATAAAAGACATCCACGTGCCAATCTGCATGTCACGTCACCAAGACTTGTTTATGTTGAATGTCAAGGTTATATCTGTGCTCACGTTGGATTGATACGTGGCTTCTGGCTTTGTGCTTTAGTTTATCAAAGTCATTTAGTATTTAAAAGGAACATCCAAGCGCTCCTTCAGGTAAATTTCAGAGATGTCATCAATGTTTCATTCAAACATTTTCACAGCTTCACATCGAGGGGGAAAAAAATCCTTGCTTATTAATCTTTATAATTAACGTGAGCTTCAACGACATGGATCGGTCGCGTAGTGAAATTCTGTGCCGAGTGTTTTTCTCGGTCTATTTTTACTTCGGTTAACAGTTTCTTATATTGCCTACAATGCTCTTTGAGTATCCGGTGCCACTGGGAATTAGCACTCACTTCATCTCTACCTAAAGAGAGTGTTGCGGCGGCTCTTTAGTCCTTTAGTATCTTCATTTCTCTCAACTCCTCCTGTGTACGCTCTGCTCAAACAGATTCAACTTTCATGCTGATACCATCATCAACACCATCATCTCGTAGATCACTGATTACATGAGCCAAGTCTTTGTCGCAGCTCAACTGCATGGTATAGCTACTTTCAGCTAACGTTTGCACCAGTGTTTTCACTACTTCTATGTCGGACGATTAATATGACGTTAAATATTCCTGAAAAATGGTGACCGAGAATACAAGCTCTTACTCAATCGATAGATTAGCATCACAATCACTAAACCCATCACAAATATTTCAATATGTGTCACGATGGAGTTTTGCTTTAATGCTGCCTGGAGTTGTCATGTAAGGTAAAATTACATTGTGGCAGCCTGTTTTCAAACCTGACCTAGATCTGAGTGTCCATGAGTACACCGTGTTATAGCTCAAACACAAGGAGTCTGCTCTTATTAGAATTGACAGAGGGCTAGTTCAGTTCCATGGGGCGGTGCATATGTCCCGAGCATCTGGTGTCTCATAAGCATTGGACTGAAAGGTCAGTCACTCCACGCTACTGGCTGTGTCTTAGCCAACACTCTCATCCATGCACACCAGGACGAGGTTTGTTTACCTGTTCTGAAGTCACATCCTATCAAGAACATTTCTCAAGAAACCTGCCAGTGTTTACTCGTGTTTGTTCCGCTGTTTTGTATAACCGTTGCACGTATTTCCTTCTCGACAGCAATCGGTGTTTATCCCTGCTGTACTTGCGGATGTTCAAACTGAAAAAGGATCATGCGATGAAGTATTCACGCTCCTTGATGGAGTACTTCAAGGTGAAACCCTTACACGTGATCTGCATTTAAAAAAAAAAAAAAAAAATTAAATTAATTTAAAGCAGTTTGTATTTTGGAACTAGCTGTGATGTTCTGATGAATTATTAAAAGTTGTCATTTGTTTGGTTGGTGTACAAATGAATACCATTAATTATCTGCTCATGTTGTCAGAAAGACCATTATGATTAATCGTGTTTGGGCGCTTGACCATGCTCTGTCAGTTCACTTTAATTATTTATTTATTTGTTTGTTTATTTGTTACTCCACAGAATTCGGCGAAAAGTTCTCAAGCACCTTCACCGTGGGGCTCCAATGGAAAGTATGTCCTTTCTCTATATCTGTATCCGGCATCCTTTCACCTCTAGCCTCATCCTTTCCTTGCTAATGCCTGATGATGAAACGTTTCAACATAATGATTCGGTTTGCACTAACAAATTACCCGTGTCACTATTTTTGCTATATACGACCAAGACGCATAACTTCCAAACTCCAAATAGTAAAAACCAAAGAAAACGCACCCCCAGGCCAAAGACGTGTGTTTCCATAGGCGGATTTCCAAATTGTCCGGTGTTAATGGGTGCGTGATTGTGCCCTGCGATGGATTGGATGAGCACCCCGTCCAGGCTGTCCCACGCCTTGTGCCCTGAGTTCCCTGAGATAATGAGCTCCAGTCTCCACGCGACCCTGTGTAGGATAAGCGTTATGGAAAATGGATGGATAGATGTTTTTTCTTCCGTTTTTGCTCATCAAACATTAAATGGGAACTAAAGTTGTGAACGAGGAACTGAAGAAACAGACCACACGTACCATAGGATTGGTCTGGGGGAATCATTCGAGCCAATCGTTTGGATCGGTCGCTTTACAACGTCATAGCTAACTGAGATAATCTCAATTCAAATGTCACTTGTCTTGTTGTCACTGATATTGTGGCTGTACTGTATGTACATAGGAAATTAATGGTGCGTCGGCTTGACGCTTGCTAGTATTAATGTAGGGTTACTTTCAGCACAAAAATGAACTCTACGAAGACAGGAGTGGAGCTCTTACATGCCAAAGCCATGGCAACCTAATGTTTGGTGCGGGCTGGGAAGGCACGGGAAGGGAGGGGGGGGGGGGGGGATAAAGAGAGACTTGGCCTCTGGCTGGACACTACACAGGCCTGCTGCTCTGCAGCCATCACACCTGTCAAAACCAATTAGCTCCAGAAGCCAGAGCCCTCCAGTCTTCTCTACTATGTTACCAGTAAAGAGAGCTTTTTAATCTTCCCCTACCTGCTGATCAACACCAGCTCCCTTACACACTCACTCTCTCTCTCTCTCTCTCTCAGACACACACACACACACACACACACACACACACACACACACACACACACACACCTACTCCCCCACTCTCCCGTCTGCACTTTGTTTACCTTCTTTACTGTCATGAATCTTTTCTCTCCTTCTTGCTGTCTCTGCTGTTTCTGCTGTCTCTCTCCTTCACTTATGGTCTGTTTATTTGAGTAAAAACCTGCACTGCCCCAAGAATGGACCTTGCTGTTGACAGTGAACATAATTTAGCCCTGCAGGGTGCTAGTGCGGCTCAATTTATCGCTGGATTACAGGCAACGTGGCTTGATTGTTTAGGTTTAAGCACTGAAAGACGGATGTGTGTGTGTGTGTGTGTTTTGAAGGAATGGACAATGTAGATGTGCTTGTGTGCTAGAAAAACTCCAGGCTTGATGCTAATAACATTTTACAAGAAGCGAAACAGCTAAGCTAGTGAACAGTGGACTGTTTTTGTTGTTGTTGTTGTTGGTTTTTTCTGTTTTGTTTTGTTTTTCGTGGGTTTTTTTTTTCTTTTCTTTTTTTTTTTTTTTTTTCTTTGGGGGGGGGGGGGGGGGGGTAAATGTTAAAAAACAAGATTTCCTTCATGCAAATCAATCGTTTTCAGAATAAATAAAGGCACCCTGCCTCATGGAAGGCAGCCCAGCATGCCAATTTGCACTTGCATATTAATTAAAAACAACAGCAGAAGAAATAATTGGGGTAAAAGTGTCCATAAAAATGCAAGTCTTTGCATTATTCATTAGCTAATATACATTTCCCCCCCTCGCATCTGTCAGGACTACTGGAACACCATCTCCCATGTCCCTGAGTCCCTCCCCCATCAGCTCGGTCAACAGCAACACCGGAGCCATGCTTTCTTCCTCCTCGTCCTCTTCCTCATCCTCGGGCAGTGTGGCCATCCCGCAGCGCATCCACCACATGGCCGCCAGCCACGTCAATATCACCAACAACATCCTGCGCAGCTATGAGCACTGGGACACGGCCGACAAGCTGGCCCACGAGAGCCAAGGTACAAACTCTGCCAAAATGTTTCCATGATTCTCAATGCCGAAGGAATATTGACGTTGACATATCGATTAATACCGAGGGCGCAATTTAACACAAATGGCAAAAATAAGGTTGTATGTACGGATTGTATTTCCACAGTAACCGGAAACGAGGGCAGAATCGTGAAAAAGAGTGGGGTTTTATTGAGTGCATTATCAAGAGGTGCATTTACACCAAGCATCCTGCTCAAAAGTTTACATCCCCCTAGGTCTTAATGTTTACCTGCTCAGGACAAACAAGGGACTCATGAACAACTCTCACAAAACATAAACACATCCAGGTAACGACACACGGGATTAAGGATTGAGCGTGTGTAGACTTTCGAACCGGTTCATTTGTGTAAATTCAGTTATTATCATGTCTTGTGGACTATATGTAAACATCTGTTATGTGAAATAGCTTATTCAGGGCGGCACTAAATAAACAACTAGATGCAATTTTTATGATGCCTCTTATATTATTTAAATGATTAACATTTTGCAGATCCTGCAAGGCGTATGTAAACTTACGACCTCAACTGTGTGCTGTGTTAATTGTGTGATTGACGGAGCCACAACTTAGTTCTAGAGGTTTTACTCCTGGACGGGGATCTCACAAGACCCATCAATAAAGTTGTCAGATATGACACTACAGATACAAAGGTCAAATACTAATAAAGGTCATATTCATTAACATGGGAGTGTATTGAACGTGGCATGGTGCTCGTGCAAGCCTGTACTGTGATCATTCATTTAACTTGAACAAATGCTTCATCTCTGTTTAGGTATCCGTGGTTTAAATGACTGATCTGTTTATATTTTGGGAAAGAGAAACAATTCTATTCATGAGAAAACACCATGGATGGATACAAACAAAAATAAGTGTGGGAGCAGGATTGGTCAGAGTTCAGTCATCTATACTGAACCTCCAGGGTTGGGGGTTTGATTCCCACACCCTGTGTGGGTGGAGATTGCACGTTCTCCCCGTGCTTCAGGGGTTTCCTCGGGGTACTCTGGTTTCCTACACCAGTCCAAAGACATGCGTTGTAGGCTGATTTGCATTTCCAAGTTGTTCATCATGTGTGAGTGATGGGATATGCCCTGTGATGGGATGTCAGCCCATACAAGGTGCTCCCCTCGTTGTACCCTGAGTTCCCTGGGATAGGTTTCAGGCTTCCCCGTGACCCTGTGTAGGCTAAACAGTACAGAAAATAGATGGATGGATGGATAATTACATCGGTTGTATTTTGTAAGTACTTGGATACAGTGCTGGTCAAAAATCTGTCATTTAAATGCTTCTAAGTATCAAATTAAAAACTATATTGAGCAATAAACAATTGTACAACCCATAACTATGCTATCAAATCATATATTGCGTTTAAAACTGTGTAAAACTGTGTAAATGTTCTACTAGGTTGTTTCAGGCTTATTTGAGAATGTGCTACAGTTCTTTTCTTCTTTTTTTTTTTCCTCTGTGAATTAAATCCCAGACAGCCTCAATGTCTTTTATCAGAAATCTATTATTTAACAAAATAAAAACAATTCTCTGTTACAGAATTGATTAGGGGGGTGGGGGTGGTATAGCTTGGAGGTTTGGAAGTAAAATTTTAAAATCGATTTTGGAAATCTGGCTTTTCTGATGGCACACTAATGCAGCAGGCCGAAAACAGCCATGTGCTCCATCCATCCATCCGTCCAGCCATCCATTTTCTGTACCGCATATCCTTACTACGTCCTGGAGAACCTGGAGCTCATCCCAGGGAGCATAGGACACAAGGCGGGGGACACCATGGACAGGTTGCCAATCCATCGCAGGGCATAGCCATGTACTGTATATCAAAATTCATTTACAAATTGTGGGGTGATTAAGACTTTTGCAAGAAATGGGGCAAGAATTTTTAGCTTTTGTTTGAAGTCAGGGATGAAAAGTTTTGCATCTGGTTCAGGCAGGAGTATTAACATTAACCCAATGTGAGTTGGGAAATATCTTTCTGCTGACGATATCAGAAAAAAAAAAAAAAACAATTGGCAATTGGATTCATGAGTGATGGAAAATTGGCATCCCTCAAGAATCACAGCACTTGCAACTACACAAAGATAAGTCCTTAAAGCTTTTCAGTTATAAAAAATGAAATGTTTTTTGGCGTTGAAAATTGTCCACGTCGAAATTTAGATAAGTCCCTAAAGCAAACATTGTTGAACTCTTACATCTTGAATATCCTTGCAGAAAGGGTTCTACTTTGAATACATTTCTTCTTTCTGATTCATAGAGAATCATTTTACATTTATTCATTTGGCGGACGCTTTTATCCAAAGTGCCTAGCGAGATGAAGGAGCGTACAATCCATTCTGTTAGTTGCACAGTCGAGGGATAAGGGCCTTGCATTCATCCTCAACAACTGCAAAGTACCAAAGTGCTTCCCACATCAGCGTGCCACTCGCTCATTAGGCCTGATTGGTCTTCTTTTACATCTTATCTACATCTGTCAGAGGATGAAAAGAGAACTGGCCCCTTTTCACACATTAGCCTTATCAGTGAGGGAGCATTTGTATGGACCACTGGAGACAGAGAGTGCCTTCATAGCTCTGCAGGTTTGATGGGGCTTCCTCTGTCATTTCCTCTCTCTTGTTCCTCTAGAGAAGGCTAATTAAAAAGCATGGGGATGCTGAATGTCACGGGTGAGGGCTGTCTGACTCTGAAGGCTTAAGTCTGACCCTCTCCCGCTCTCGCTCTCTCTCTCTCTCTGTCTCTGTCTCTCTCTCTATCCCCTCTTCACTGTCTTATTTCATAATGTAGTAAATTAGGGCCAGTTGAATTTAGCCTTTGGTAAAAATGATGTCAAATCTAGAGCACTGCAAGCTCACATGTACACAGCGAAGAGGATTCCGCCATGTGGATAGCTTACTGTTACAGTTTGTAGTTAATAAAGAAACACAGTAAAATATTTTCAATTACTATTCTGGTAGACGTAAGAGCTACTTCCTGTTTATCACACCTTTGTCCAATTTCATTTTCAACCTGTACAACCTACTGTATGATTCAATTAGAGTTATGATCCCATGGGAAATTTATCATATAATTTTTTGCAAATTAATGGCATGGACAATGTTAAATGAGGCTTGTTGCTCTGCATTGGAGACTGTTTAGCTCTTGAGGAAAACCAAAGAACTTTTTTTTTTTTTTTTTTTTAATGAAACAGAAAGTATTTGATCTGTACAAGCCAGGTTATGGATATAAGAACATATATATATATATATATATATATATATATATATATATATATATATATATATATATATGCAGTTAAAAATATCTTTTAGCACAATCAGAGCCATGAATTAAGAAGAAAAAAACAACAACATTTGAACACATCTGGAATGGTTAAACATCTAGCAAATACTGAACACATACAGTCATGTGGAAAAAAATAAGTACACCCCATGGAAATCTTTTTTGACATATTTGGACAAGCATACATTTGATCCTCTTTGAAACAGTGCCTGTTAATAAAGTTGATATACTCTATGAAATGACACATACAATTAACATTTTGTAGTAATTTTCGCAATTTAAATTAAACAGAGCAGTCACATGGGATAAAGTAAGTACACCCCTACATTTATCACACCTTCAAATCCATATAATTACAATCAGGTGTTCGGGATTAGATTAGCCAGTGATTAGAACCTGCTTAGAACTGCTCTCAGATCTAGTGTCTGGTGTTCCCTTTGCTAGTGAGGTGTGTGGTGTCATCATGCCAAGATCTAAAGAGGCCTTCAGAAAAAAGGTTGTGGATGCCTATGAGTCTGGCAAGGGATTTTAAAAGATCTCTAAATTATTTGAAATACATCATTCCACTGTTAGGAAAATAATCAAATAGCGCAGGTTTCAAACGACTGCCAGTTTGTCCAGGACTGGCCGTCACAGCAAATTCAGCTCAGGAGCAGACCGTCTGATGCAAAAAGAATCACCAAGAACAACAAAATTTCATCACAGGATCTGCTAGTTAGTCTTGCAACTGTTGGTGTCAAAGTGCATGGTTTTATAATCAGAAAGAGATTTGACCTGCACGGGAGGCATGCCAGGAAAAAGCCTTTGCAAGACTACAGTTTGCCAATGAGCATATAGGCAAATATAGGCAAAGACCAGGCCTTTTGGAATAATGTGCTCTGGACAGACGAATCAAAGATAGAGCTGATTGGTCACAGTACCAGCAGACATGTTTGGTGCAGACCAAAGACAGATTTTCAGGAGAAGCACCTCATACCAACTGTGAAGCACGGTGGTGGAAATGTTATGGTTTGTGGTTGCTTGACTGCCTCAGGGACTGGACAGCTTGCATTCATTGATATAACTGTGAATTCTGCACCATATCAAGCAGAGCACTTGAAGATACTGTCAGGCCATCTGTTGAAGTTGAAGTTGAAGTTGAACTGAAAATGGACCTTTCAACAGGATAATGATCCTAAGCACACGAGCAAATCCACTAAGGAATGGCTCAAAAAGAAGAAATGGAGGGTTATGGAATGGCCTAGTCGAAGCTCAGGTTTGAATCCCATTGAAATGTTGTGGGGGAATTTGAAAAGGCCAGTACACGCAAGAAAACCCTCAAACATCCTGCAACTGAAAGAATATTACATTAAAGCGTGGTCAAAAATTCCAGCAAGCCTGGTGACAATTACGCAAAATGCCTAGAAGAAGTTATTTCTGCTAAGTGGGCAATGCTACCTTCTGAGGTCAAGGTTGTACTTACTTTTGCCACATCTATTGGTAATTCTGTTGAATAAATGATTTAAAAAGCTAATTTTTTGTTCAAGTATATCAACTTTATTAATAGGCACTGTTTCAAAGATGCTCAAATGTATGCTTGTCCAAATATGTAAAAAAAAAAAAAAAAAAGCCAACAATTTCCATGGGGTGTACTTAATTTTTCACATGACTGAAGTTGAAAGGCATGTGCTTAAAAAGTTCTGCAGTGTGAAGTGTATTCTAATCATGTTTCTAACCTTACAGATTTATTAATCGCGGGGTACCAATATTTTTGAAAACAGCATTTTGTAGATGAATACACTAATTGGATTTTTTTTTTTTTTTTTTTTTAAAGTTTGAATTATTCTTTATGTTTAAATATGGCCATACGGTTTATGTCGGAGGGTGCCAATATTTTTGAAACCAGTGTTGTACAGAAAAATCCACTAATTTAGAACTTCATTATGGTTTAAAAAAAATATTGATTTAGATAAAACTATACAGCTGTTTGAACTAGTAAAAAAGAAAAATCACTCGTGGAATGTTTTATTCATATTACATATGTCTGCTCATTTTATGAAGGGTGCCAATAATTTTGAAACCAGTTTTTTGCAGAGATATATTCTCTTTAATCTTCTGTTTAAACAAAACTGTATAGGTGTTTAAACTCAAAACATGCTTTATCCATTTTATTTGCGTTGTACATTTATATTTGCTAATTTACAAAGGGTGCCAATAATTCTGAATTATTTATTTTTTCCCCCTCAGAGTTCTTTCAGGAGTTGGACTCGGTGATGGAGCCACTGACGCAGCACAGCAGCATGACTGACCTGGTACGCTACATCCGCCAAGGACTGCACTGGCTCCGCATCGAGGCCCATTTGTTATAGTGCTGGAGCTTTTCACTGTGCTCTCTCTCTCTCTCTCTCTCTCTCTCTCTCTCTCTCTCTCTCTCTCCTGCTCTCCTTCTCTCTTTCTCTCACTCTTCCTGCCACTCCTTCCATCACTTCCTCCTTCCACCAGCACTGCCGTCTCAGAGTCGCTCCTACGCAAACGGAGCTGAGGAACAAGTGGAACGTGAGGTGCTGTATGATTATTCATGGAGATCTAGAGCACTTTGGGAAGGACTGCAAAAACTGTCATTGTGTTCTGAACAGAAAAAAAAGAAAAAAGAAAATACGCTTCTGCTTGCAGCTGTTACAGAGGACACAGGATGTCATGTGACTCGACCAGGCAGATTGTTGAGACGGGACAGTATCTTAGTTTTTGAATCTGCTCTCTCGTTTTGTACAGTGTACATTATTTCCTATAAAGTGAAAGGAAGGGGCAAACAGGTGCCCGGTGTGCAATCCTTCTCTATGTCAGTATTGTTTCTTTGTATTACATGTCGATGGCTTTATAAAAACGATTGTGAAGGACTGAGGTGGGGTCAAAGGAGTAGCAAAAAAAAAAAAAAAAGGAGTCGAAAGAGATCCATCTTTTAGAGGAAAACTCCACCCTGTTAATATTTATAATTAACATGTGATCTTCAATGATGTCAAATATTTATTTTGCAATGTCTCTTATTGACATTGAAACTAAAATGGTCTTGGAAGGTTTATTGCATTACCCAAAATACCGTTTGACTACCTGCAGATATTGGTGCCAGTGAAAAAGGAGCTCCATATAAAGAGTGTGCTGCGGCGGCACTTTAGTCCTTTAGTCTGTTTTCTCCACTCCTTCTACATTGGATTTCTCATTAATACGACATGAAAGATGGCTGAAAAATTTCTTGCTCTTTTGTATTTCTGAGAAATATGAAGGGTTTTTTTTTTTACCCCCTCCTATATTAAACGCCATTGTAGCCACACTAGCGGTGTCCTCATGTGACATCCACTTAGCACAACTGCTAACACGCCAGCTCACAGTTCTCACAGGAATAACCAAAATAAAAACGTCAACAAACGCCAACCAACAAATTAGCACTAGCTAAACACATCAGAAATATGTTGAAATAAGTCAATGAAATGTGCTTCAGGGTGGATTTTTCCTTTGAAGTGCACCTATTATGGGTTTGAAACGTGCCTAATTTTGTTTAAACTTTAACGTGCTCATAATTTAAACTGCAGCATTACCTTTTTTTCCACCCCAGTGTCACAAACGACTCGTTCAATGATTCGTTCTAAATGAATCTTTCTAAACTCCTCCTTTCATAGAGCATACTCTGCTCTGATTGGGCAGATGTCCCAGTCTGTTGTGATTGATCTACTGCTGTCAGCGAGCAGCCGATGAAGATCATGAGGCGGGGCTTTTTGTTACAAACCTACGTAGGTTCGTACAGGAAGTAAAGTCTGGAATCACTAACGACTCGTTTCAGCTGTTCAGAATCGCTTCCTTCTTTCGGGAGTCGATAACTCCGTTTGTCGTCCGCTTTGATCTTTGAAACTTTGCAGACTGTTTTTTTACATTCACAAACAGCTCTATAACACACTACATGTACGGTAATATTTGAAAAACCATAATAGGTGCATTTTAAATTCCCCTTATTAAATGTAACTTTCTTCAGTGCCATGATAATGATTCATATGTAACACTCACGTTGGCTTTATTCCAAATCTGATTATTCAAAGGGGACCACGTGTTTAAAAATTGTCCGAGAGTGTTTAACGGACGTACAGTTGACTTCTCAGCACGCACACACACACACACACACACACACACACACACACACAAAAACACACATGCAGCGTCTCTTTGACTCAACAGCTCTTTTATCTTTCCAATATGTACCATACTGACTGTGTTCTATATGCCGACTCTTTTACTATTCGATGTTTGCATGTTCACAGAGAGTGTTATTAGATAGTTTTGAGAGAGTCCAAACATCATTAACAATTATTCAGAATTCTGTGCTGTTTTTTTTATTATTTATTCCTATTTTATTATGTCACATCTTGTCGATTTTCCTGGACAGGCAGCTTTCAAATCAGCTCTGTTGTTTTTACCTACAAAGAGTTTAGTGCCTATGGTAGTTAAAAAATGCCCCCCCCCCCCCCCCCAATTCCCCCCAAAACAAAATTTGACTTGTAAACCTGTAGCTCACAAATTGAATTTCTTTCTTTCTTTCTTTCTTATTAAGCAGTGGACTCTTTATTGCCTGTACTTTACTGTTTGTTATCAGTAGTACACTGTTGACATGCTGTCAGTGAGATGTTTCTCCATGCTCTTCTGTTCCGATTTGTCAGCGTAGGCGTGTGTGAACGTGTGAAAGGTGCGCGTGAACGGATGACCGTGCTCAGATTCTCGGCGCCAGCATCAGTTCCATTAAGCT
Organism: Ictalurus punctatus; assembly: GCF_001660625.3. Taxonomy (NCBI): domain Eukaryota; kingdom Metazoa; phylum Chordata; class Actinopteri; order Siluriformes; family Ictaluridae; genus Ictalurus; species Ictalurus punctatus. The sequence continues at coordinate 24,525,520 of NC_030423.2, forward strand.
TATAGGTTACACCGAGAGTCTTGACGTGAGCGAGAGAGAGAGAGAGAGAGAGAGAGAGAGAAAGTGTGTGTATGTGTGTGTGGGCGTGAAAAGTGAATTTCACCAAGAATATACAAAAGTGCCTGCATATGCAATGAGAATTTATTAGAGTCTATATTTAAGAACGAGAATGAATTGAAAAATCTTTCCATACCATATTGGTATATTTGATTTTTTTTGTTTCTTTTTCATACGACCACAATTATTTATTTGTGTGCTTTATACTAGCGATGGTGATATCTTGTCCAATGTTGCGATAATGACATTGAAACTTTTCTGATCTCATTTATGCTCTGATGATGCTAGAAAATGTCTCGATGAAACATTTACCCCAATATAAATACGTATGTAAAGGTTTTCCATCAGTCAGACCAAACATTTAAAAACAGACAAATACTGTCAAAACCAAACGCTACCCCAGCAGCACTCTTTAATGTCTTACTCTCTTTAAATTCTCACTAGATTGTTTTTTTTCCCCTTCAAACCCGCCTCTGCTGAACATTCACGGGAAAATTACGAGCGTTAAATCAACAGCCAAAGTGTGCAAGTGAGATCAGTGTAAATATTCAGTATATATTGGAGGCGGTTTAAAGGCGGAGGCGTTCGTTTATCCCTCGCGATTTTACTGTTTGTGTATCTTTATAAGGAGCTGTACGTTTTCTCACACAGCAATCCACAAATCCACGTACAGTGCAATATAAACACAAGCGATTCATCTTAATAATCTCAAAATAGCTCCCCATAAACATTCGTTTTATCACGGGAGCACTTCAGAACACTGACTCACTTGTTTTCCTGCTCTTGCAAACATTTGATAAGCTCCAGAGTAATTTGAAATATATACAGTTATATATTTATTGATGAATGACATCATATTTTGTTTAGTTTTTTTTTTTTTGGTGATGTTTAATATTATGGAACTGTTATCACTTGTTAGGGCAGTTTCTGTATAAAATCACAACGGCCTCTATTATTTCTTTCTCTTAAGGTTAACAGTTTCAGTTTTCTTCCCAATTAATTAATTGTAACAGTCTAATGCATTAAATTTGCTCTGTCCCAAGCTCTTTTTCCCTCGTATATCCCTCTTGTAATTTGCGTCTATTTCGTGGAACATCCACAAAACAAGTCACTTCCTGTTATCACTTATACACGTGTAGCAGTGTATATAGGGTTATATTTTTTTTTTACTCTTGGGGTTAATAAGCCTAAATAATGTAGCTCGTCACGTTACCCAGAAAGTAAGAATAAAAATTTAATTCATTCACTTGATGATGTGCAGCAATCTCACTAGTGGTCTCCCTGAATAAAGCGTACATTTGTTTTTGGCATAAAATGCAGCTACATTTTGACATTTGGTCTGTTTTGGGAAACTTTACTTCGAAGACTGATTATAATCACACCCCTGAAGGTTACATGCCCATAATAGTTGCCCACTATGGAGCTTAAAAGCTGACTGAAATATTTGAATATGAATTTCATTGATCAGAATTATATACAAGTCATATTAAATAAAATACTTCTTTTTCCTGTGGTATAGTTAATAAATGGACACTTTTGCTAATGTTCTTTCTTCGTTTTGAGGTAACATTGCATTGAAAAACATATAATCGCACACTACAGGTTATTGTTTTGAGATTTTGAGAAAATCAGAACATATAGATATTGCGTACTTTGGTCAAAATCGAATCATTAAGTGAAGTCATTTGAAGCGATGCAACATGGAGTAGAACATTAATACATTAAATGCATCAAAAGTTTTTGTCCTATTCAAATACCTAAATTCCTATTAAGCATCTAAGTTTGACTTGCTAGCAAGTTAATGTTAGCATTGCCTAACTAGCTAGAACGTTACATAGATAGTTACACCAGGCATATACTAAGGCTACATCCACTTTAATCTGGATAAATTTGAAAACGCATCTTTTTCGCTAGGTTTTGGCCTTCCGGAGTTTTTGTCTTGCGTAAATGGAGCATTTCGAAAACACTCTCTCAAGTGGATAAATTTGCAAACACCATTTTTTGCGTTGTAGAGTAGACTGAAAAAACGGAGATGTTTAAGAACAATGACATATTTTTAGTCACGTAATGCAGTCACATCACCCATTCAACTCAAAAGCTAACAAGATGGTGGATGATGCTGTACAAGAGCATCTGTACATTTAAAAAAAACTTGTGTATTTCGTTGCCATTGCCGCATCAATACAAAGACAGGGAAAGTAAATAAGCGCTGGAGGGAAATTACGCATGACGAAGCTACGCATGCACAGTATAGGGATGGAAGCCTTTTCAGACGTTTCAGTGTGGACGAGCAATTTTTTGAATACTTGGGGAAAAAACGTTTTTAATAGGAAAATGCAATTTTCAGGTCTATCTGGACTAATGTGGATGTCGCCTGAGCCTCATGTTAACATCACTGTAGAAAACTAGCTACTCGTGTAGAACATTAAATAAAAAGTCAAAAGCACACGTTTTTCCCTGTGAATCTCGGGTGCTTCACTTTTGCCAAATTTACATAAAATCTGCATTTTTTGAGATACCAACAGTTCCAAAGATAGAAAAATTATTGGCCCAAGTTGCGTATCAGAAAAGCATTTGTCCTGTTGTGAGGAGATCGTTTGAATCCTGATGATTCCACAGCCATCTGTGGGAGGAAATTGGCTGTCCGTGCGGTGTGGATGGTGTATCACAGTGGCACATCTGTGAGCTCATTGACCAGTCCCTCCAGGATTTCGTGATTTTGCGATCGCAGAAATGAAAACAAAATCAAGCAAACTCTGCAATATTGAGAGGAGCTTGCAATTTTTCAAAATGACCGCAGATTTTCCACAGATTTGTGCGAAGACGTATCATGTGACATCATCACGACGTGCATTCAGCCCTCTTCTAACATGAGTACAGCTGAAAGGTCTCATTCACTGACAAACATCACCGTGAAAGACCGTGTAAAATATTTCGTGCGATTGCACTTTCACAAATTCAAGAAGTTTTCTGCGGAAAAAAGCACAAAAAACTTGCATCGCAAATGTTGAAAAAAAGCCGCAACAATAATCAAGCGTTTTCGGCTGCGAGAATCACAATCCTGTACGGACTGATTCGTGCGGAAGAGGGCAGATAGCACCCCTCCCATCCTGGTTGGTAGCTGGTGTGTGATAGAGGTGAGCTGGCTGGTGGGCGGGAATTGGCAGGTGGCCAGATTGGGACAAAACGTTAAACAGAAAAAAAAGAAGAATTTTCTTTATATACAAAATTCATATTCAAATACTTTGTGTCATCTTCCATGCTCCATAGACTACGTGTTCTCTAATGTCGATGAATGAATTTTGGAATAAACCTTTCACAAATTCTCCAAAATATTTATTCAGTGCTTATTATAAAGCAAACGTATAAAATAAAAATAAAAAAAGCAGTGCTGGCTTTTTATCGACAATAAATGATTGAGGTAATTTATTTATTTAACCTACAGTGGTTTAGAGGCCAGTTTCTAACCTCATCAGAAGTATTTTTGTACATATACATTTTTTACGTGAACGTCAATCACGATGCCTTGAGACTAAAGGAAGCATGTAAGGAAAAACATGGAGCAGTTAGTCCCGGTCTTGTTCAGTCTCGTTTTGTCTCCTTATGTACAGTACAGAGTGGTGCTCCATCATTTGTGTGTTTGGTGTTAAACCTTGTTGTCAGACCGAGGTGTTGCGTTTGACCTTACTCAATCTGTTGCCTTGAAACGTTTGCAGATTTACATAAGCTCTTATCCGCTGTGGTTTATTATTCAGAAACCCTCCTGCTACTTCATTACGTTTCAATTCAGTTTATTTCAAGCACCATTTGGAGTGTGTTTTTCTTCCGTTTCTGTAAAGCCGTGTGTACAGCTTATCAACGCTAAAGGGATTTCTGACAAAACAGAACAAATTTGCGTTACTTTGCTTCCTGTTTTAAAGGGATTGTTTGACATTTTTCCACACAATATATTCATCAAGTTCATCTTTGCGTGTGCAGTTATGACAGTTTCTGAGCTTACAGTAGCATATTGAAAGGAAGCCTAGAGGAGCTCATGATAAATACATTTTTAAAAATCATTTTCCATTGAATATTGCATTCATTTGTTAATTTTTATGTATCAATAAAAATTCCATCATTTTTCTTGTAGTATCTCTATTATGTATTTCCAACATTTTCCTACATGTGATTAGCAGGATAAAAAATGTTTAGTTCAATTGTAAATGTTTCTACAACTGTATAAAAATAAACTTAGAAACTGTTTTTTGTTTTGTTTTGTTTTGTTTTTTTAAAATCTGTGTAATCATTATGTATGGATTCAGCTCAGCCTCACATGTATAAGGGTCTGCACTTTTTCATTATGTTAATCGTTATTAACACTGCAGGAGGGGGGGGGAAGCGAGTGCAGATGAAAACCTCTGATTCTGGATTCAATAGAAAGAAATTTGAACAAAAAAATGTTGAACCATCCCTTTAATGTGAAAATTATTAATGCCCATGGAATGAACCAAACATATAATAAAGTCAGTGTGTGTCAGAAACTGGAGCGTGAAACCCCGGATTTTAATAGCTTTTGGGAAAATCAAAACTGGAGCAGTTTTCCAAAGAGATGTGGTTTATAATGTGGCCACATTGAAAATACAGGACAATGTGTGTTATCTTTTTTAAAGTTGTACTTAATCCAAAAGATGTTGATATATATATATATATATATATATATATATATATATATATATATATATATATATATATATATATGAAATATGTGTAGGTTTTCTACTTAGGACCACCACATGTACCATGTTGAACTCTTTCTAACGTTTAAAGTTGCCGCAAAAATTTTATGTCTTAAACCTACACCTAAATAAAAGAAATCCATGAAGTGCTCCCGATATGATTTGATATAATGAAAGAGCACGGTTCCTAGTCCGACTAAATAGCTTTTCATTCTCATTGGGGGTCCTGACTATTTAAGCTGTACAATTAATGTACACATTAACTCCAATGACTGAAGATATCAATGTTCTGGCATGCTGTAGACTTTAGTCTTTCCTTTTTCTTGTTTTCTTTGATTTTCTTTGTACATAGCAGGGGCACCTGCACATTTCTACATGTATAGTTGTAAGAATTCATTTTCAAATGCGTTATGTATCAAAGAATCTTCCTGCCTGGTTAGCTTTGTATTTCAAATGTGTTGCACAAGTTCAGCCTTTTGTTTTGCTTTTTTTCTTTGTTTTTTTTTATTCTTATTCTCTTTTTTTTGCCTATTGTATGTTTATTTTATAATAAAATTGATAAATGTAATAAACAAAAAAAATGAGATGTAGTTATGCTGTTTTTAAATGTTTAATGTCTGTATTTAAAAAAAAAAAAGCTGAATAAAAAATGGTATAAGGCAAATAGGAGCGCTTTAAGGAATTTTTGAGTGCACCGGTTGTTAAACCACATCAGTCATAAATGCTAAAGCAGGGGTTCCCACATTCGGAGTTGCGACCCCATGTAAGGTTGCTTGATTTACAAATGAGAACATGAGAGAAATTCACAGTCTCTTCTTTCAGGGGTTTCTTCCTGGTACTCCAGTCTCTTCCTCCAGTCCAAGGACATGTGTTGTATGCTGATTGGCATTTCCAAATTGTCCGTAATGTGTGACGGGTGTGTGAATGTGTGTGCGATTGTGCCTCCTGATGGGATGGCACCCCGTCCACCCCTGTGCCCCGAGTCCCCCGAGATAGGCTCCAGGCTCCCCTACGACCTTTGACCGAATCCAGCTAAAGTAGTCGCTCGTGTTACACGTATGTTACTCACATATGATATAATGTTCAAATGTTGCAATAGTCCTCAAGTATTAATCTGGAATTTAAAAAGTAGCTTATTCAAGTGCCAGTCATCTGCCAACTTCAATCTGTTTTTTTTTTCAGTCTCTCCAGCATTGTGCGATTGCAGAAATGAATGTAAAATCAAGCAAACTCTGCAACATTCAGATGAACTTGCGATTTTACTTTCAAACTTACCTCAGATTTTCCGCAGATTTGGGCCAAGACACGTCATGTGACCATAACAACTCACATCCAGCCAAAGCCCTCTTCGAGTCACGTGCGTCGAACATGAGTACAGCCAAAAGGTCTCGTTTACCAACAAACATCACTGTGAAAGACAATTCCGTGCAATTGAAATTGTGCCAATTTCAGTAGTTTTCTGCAAAAAAAAGCACAAAGAAACTACACAAATTGTATCGCAAATTTAAAAAAAAAAAAAAAAAAAAAGTGGAGCAAAATCAAGCATTTTTGGCTGCGACAATCACAAAAAAAAAAAAAAAAAACCTCAGTGAAATCCTATACGGACAGTTTTTCTCAGACCGTGGCAATCCCTTGAGCAAGAATTTTATGCCGTGATCACATCCAATATGTTACATAACCATGTTGAAACTTTTGTGCACAGCTTAGAAAACGCTCAATATGCAACTCAGCAAAAAATAAATAAATAAATAAATAAATACATTTTCCAGATAGGCTTAATTATAAGTTTGTCTGCTGCAGAGGTTAAGGCACTTTTTAATTAGAAAATCGAATGAACAAAACAGCACTTCAAAACTTTTGAAAACAAGGACCAAAAAACAAAACAAAACAAAAAAGATTTGTATTCGGGAATTGTGCTGATGTTAGCACAAAATCCCAAGGGATTTATTAGATGCATCCCATTTCTGTAATGTTCACGCAGTACACATTTTCATAGAAATTAGCCGATCTTCATGCGAGCGCATTCTTTAGGAAACTAATGACTCCTTATTTATTCATCACACGGAAAATTTGCTTGATCGGGCATACATGATTAATTTATTATGTGTTTCTTCTTCTACATTATGTTACTCCAAGCTTCTCCAATTTGGACAGCTTCCTTTCTCCCTTTCAGCTTGTTAAGAGTCTACCTACTAAATAATGTCCCAATTTAAGCGTCCAAGGCCTTTTATTTACTGAATGCGAGCTTTTCATTTCTCTTCGCTGACAGTTTAGATTTATTGATTTAATTGCCTCAGGTAACCATGCAATAAAATCACCGCGAAGATAAATTTCTGTGGCACTGTGCACCGTGGAGGTCATTTTTCAGCCTCCGTAGCTACATGTCTACAGGTCACAGGTGTAAATTTATTAGTCAAAGTCTCTCATTAACATGATGCCTTGAAATCATTTGAGTGCTGAAATGTGTAATGGCTTTATGAGGACGATGTGAGTGATAGGGCCCCTGAGCTGGAGCTTTGCTAATTGACAGTTCCAGGAATAACTGGTCCTCTCTGACAGTCGAGGGAAATTAAATAAATAAATAAATATCAGGTCTTGGCGAGCTACTGTAATCGTGACACGCAGAATACTAATGGAAATGTCACCATCTTACTTTGAAGTAGCGATCAAGCAAGAAGGTTCACATTTTGCCCCGAAATCTAGGTTCTAATTTAAATGTTCTTGCTTATCGGTGTGTAACTGGGATAAGGTCAAGCTTTTCTTGAATTGCTTCATTTCAGTCTAATTAGTGCTGTTTCTTAAAATAAATAAATTTTATATATATATATATATATATATATATATATATATATATATATATATATATATATATATATATATATATATATATATATAGTCACGAAGACAGAGCAGAGATAGGACGGATGCAAGTGCAGGATGAACAGCTGTTTATTTGAAAGACAGACAGGCAGACAAATCCAAAACGTGGTCCAAAACGTAATCCATAAACATGCAAGAGGTCAGGCGATTGGCAAACAGGCATACACGGGGCAAGGCAGGAATCTAGGTCGTGGTCACGGAAAACAGGGTCGATAAACAAAACAAGAAACGAACTATGACGAGGGACTCGAAGCGGATAATCCGGCGCGAACTAACTCTAAACAGGGACCGTGACTATGACTATGATACGCGCTAAACTAACTCTAAACATTTAATCTTCCACGTTGTGTGCTGGGAGGCGCGCGGTATATATGCGGACATGATCAGCGTCTAAACCGCTAGCAGCTGAGAGCAATTCAGACCCACGTGAAATCCCAGCCAATGACAGAACAGGGAGGAGACAGAAACATAAACAAAACACACGTGTCCAGATGTCATTACAGTCAACAACGGAAAAGCAGGTGCTCGCGCATTCGCGCTTAGAGCACGCTGCTTCAAGGGGGAATCGTGACAGAAACACCCCCCCCCCCCCAAAGGCACCCCTCCCGGAGTGCCATGAGTCATCCAACTTCATTGGCGGCCCCGGCCCCCTGGGCTGAATGTCCCAAGCAGAGCCAGGAAACGGCCCGGTGTTCTTGGCGGCGTAGGGAAGCGGAGCGACGTCCTCAGCTGAACAGAGAGGCTGAGTGACGTCCTCAGCTGAACAGAGAGGCTGAGAGACGACCTCGGGGGTCTCCTCGCGGCCAGGGAGAGGAGCGTGGGTCTCCTCGCGGCCAGGGAGAGGAGCATGGGTCGCCTCGAAGCAGAAGGGGGGAACGATGTTTGCCATGGAGCAGGAAGGCTGAGCGACAACCTCAGCTGAACAGGAAGACTGAGCGACGTCCACAGCTGAACAGGGTGGCAGAGAGACGACCTCAGTGGAACAGGGAGGCTGAGCGACGCCCACAGCTGAACGGGGAGGCTGAGCGACGTCCACAGCTGAACGGGGAGGCTGAGCGACGTCCACAGCTGAACGGGGAGGCTGAGCGACGTCCACAGCTGAACGGGGAGGCTGAGGCTCTGAGGTCACCAGGTGAACCTTGGGCATGGGCGGAGCTTGGGTGGCCGTGTCAGCAGACTCGGGCGTGAGCAGAACTTGGGTGGCCGTGTCAGCAGACTCGGGCGTGAGCAGAACTTGGGTGGCCGTGTCAGCACACTCGGGCGTGAGCAGAGCTTGGCGAGGCGTGTCAGCAGACAGGGGCCTGAGCAGAGCTTGGCGGGGCGTGTCAGCAGACTGGGGCCTGAGCAGAGCTTGGCGGGGCGTGTCAGCAGACTGGGGCCTGAGCAGAGCTTGGCGGGGCGTGTCAGCAGACTGGGGCCTGAGCAGAGCTTGGCGGGGCATGTCAGCAGACTTGGGCCTGAGCAGAGCTTGGTCATTAGGCTTAGATATTAGTAGAGCTTGGTCAACTGGGTCAGCAGGCTTGAACGTGAGCTCAGGGACGAGAGGCTTGGCTTGGACCTCAGGGACGAGAGGCTTGGCTTGGACCTCAGGGACGAGAGGCTTGGCTTGGACCTCAGGGACGAGAGGCTTGGCTTGGACCTCAGGGACTGGAGGCTTGGCTTGGACCTCAGAGACTGGAGGCTTGGCTTGGACCTCAGAGACTGGAGGCTTGACTTGGACCTCAGGGACTGGAGGCTTGACTTGGACCTCAGGGACTGGAGGCTTGACTTGGACCTCAGGGACTGGAGACTTGACCTGGATCTCAGGGACTGCAGGCTTGACCTGGATCTCAGGGACTGGAGGCTTGACTTGGATCTCAGGGACTGGAGGCCTGACTTGGATCTCAGGGACTGGAGGCCTGACTTGGATCTCAGGGACTGGAGGCTTGACCTGGATCTCAGGGAATGGAGGCTTGACCTGTATCTCAGGGACTGGAGGCTTGACCTGGATGTCAGGGACTTGAGACTTGACTTGGATCTCAGGGACTTGAGACTTGACTTGGATTTCAGAGTTGAGCTCTGCATGAAGTTGCCTGTAGTAGTAGGTAAACAGCAGGGCAGGTTCGCCTACCAGACTTACCCCCCTGAGAAGTTGTTCTAGTTCGTCCTTCGCCTCCGGACTCCCGAATCGCACCATGAATACCCCCACAAACTGTTCTACACCATTCAGGTTCCTACAGTGCTTATCCAGTTTGAGCTGCACCCATTGACAGGCCGGTCCGAAGAACCGGGACCACATGAATCGGAGCAACAGGAACAACAGGGAACACCAGGAAAATCACTAGAGATATATTCAAACCCAAAACAAAATCCATTATGCCAGTTAGGGTCAACAAACCAAAATATCAGAACATCATCAAAACAGAAGGGCAAGGCACAAGGCAAGGCAAAGTCAAAGAATACATCAACAAAAACATGGCTCAGATATAACAAAATTGGCTTGCAAACTACAAGGCTCCACGGGGAAGGTCACGTGCTTTTTATAGCAGTTCAAAAGGAAATAGGAAACACAACCAAAGAAGTGAGTTAATATTCAGAGGAGCATGTCCTCTGGAGGTCTGGAGGAGAAAGGTCCAGGTTAGGTGTGTGTTCACATATCAAGCCATCATGTGGCAGAGGCTGTCTTTCCTCCTCGGCCAGTTATTTATCTTAAAGCATATTACTTAATAACAGGAAAGGCATGTAGTCACGGGAGTGTCTCTGGGATAAGTTTAGACTCTCCAACAGGTCGAAATAAATCAACGTTAAATCAACATCTTTGTGATTTTATCCAACCCCCTGCGTTACCCATTCTAACCATTTTATTATCACTGCAGTGAAAATAGCGTGTGTGTAATTATTGCTGAATTTCCATTTAATCATATCTAGCGGTACACTGGTGTTCCAATCAGACATTTTCAATCAGTATAAACAAATGAATTTTTTAAATCACCGCAAGTCTGTTATAAGATTAGTCAGGACACTGTTGGGTTTCTGTGTGTAGAGTATCGTGACTCTGTGTGTAGCTGCTGGTGAGCAGGGCGATGGGAAAGGGGAAGGGTGTGAGCCCCCTGCTGGACAAACAACTCACACCTCTCTGCAATAACACTGGTACAGAGATAGAACAGACAGCACAACTAAAGCTTTTTTTGATAGTAAAACACTGTATATAACTACCACAATAATATTATAACTTATATTTAGAAGTATACATTTAAACCCAGTAAGGTAGGGTAACACGTTCGCCTCACACCTCCAGGGTGGGGGGTTCGATTCCCACCATGGAGTTTGCACGTTCTCCCCGTGCTGCGGGGGTTTCCTCCGGGTACTCCGGTTTCCTCCCCAAGTCCAAAGACATGCATGGTAGGCTGATTGGCATGTCCAAAGTGTCCGTAGTGTATGAATGGGTGTGTGAATGTGTGTGTGATTGTGCCCTGCGATGGATTGGCACCCTGTTCAGGGTGTACCCCGCCTTGTGCCCCATGCTCCCTGGGATAGGCTCCAGGTTTCCCCGTGACCCTGAAGGAAGGATAAGCGGTATAGAAGATGGATGGATGGATGGATGGCTGGATGGATGGAAGCTAGGGTAAAAAAAACTTTTTGGTATATGTTTACTTAAAATATACACATTTGTTCTAAATGTAAAATAAATAATATAATAATTAAATAAATAACATTTTAAAAATAAACAAATAAAGAAATATTCTACTTTACATTAAATTAGAGATTGGGGTAAAATCATCTGATCCTCCATTATGAACTCTTTCAACAATTTGCATTTCTTCAGTAGGTAGCAACCTAAAACAGAGCCCTAGAGCTGAGCAGATGAGGGTTAAAGACTGTGTTCATGGGTTTAACACTGGCTCAGTCCTGGGATTAGACTTCACAACATTCTGGTCACTAGTGCAAAGCATGAATCATTTGCCCATTTTCTATATTTCTATAGTTCAATAAGCAGTATACACACCACACCAGACACAACTCAGATAAATTACATCTTTAGCCCATCTGCTGGAAAAAAGTGAGGAGCTATGATTTCTCGACTCTCCACTGGTCGTGCAGGCGCAGCACCGCTGACTTCACTGTGTTAAGCACTTAATTAAATGACTCTTGATTAAAGCCAGGGCCTGGTGAGAAAGCGCACATCACATTTCACCGCTTCATAATTGACTCCTTGTTAGATTTCCTCAGACTGTAATGTGCAGAAAGCACAATTTATTAGATTTTCGTTCCACACACATTTCTTCCTCGAGCAATTAAGCTGCCTGTTTAAGTCCTGCCTCATGTGGCTTGGGCAAAAAGAAGCAGAGTGTCTTCTGCTAAGGCGAGGGATATTCTGTCAGCGTTTATAACATCCGAACCTGAAAATAAGGATCAAAGAAGCATTTGTATTTCAACAGAAGAATAGAAAGGAAAAGAAAAGAAAGGAAAAGAAACTATAAGAAAAGAAAGGATAAGAAAAGAAAAGAAAGTTTTGTATAAGGAGCACTTTTAAAAAGGAAGAAAAGAAGAGAATGTATAAATTCTGAATATATAAATGTAACTCAAATATATATATATTTATAAATCTGGACTTATATTTATAAATCTGGACTTATATTTATAAATCATGAATATATAAATGTAAATTCTGAATATATAGTTATAAATCCTGATTATATATTCATATATTTTATCAGGCACATTGATATACAAGCTCTTAATTTTTCCATATTTAACTAAACCAATAACACTGTTAAGGGACTGTGAGACCCTTGGCAGTATGGCCAGCCTTTTGTAAATGTAGAGGAACATAATCCCTTTGGTTTAGATATGAGATGTGCATGTAAAATAATTATATAACAGTACAATATTTGCATTGATAAATGTATGCCTGGAACTTCTTAATTATTGACCTGATGGTGGAAATGGGTATTTTCAATGCTTGTGCTATTTTCTTATAGCCACGCTCCATTTTGTGAAGCTCAACAACCTTTTGCCGCACATCACGGCTATATTCCCTGGTCTTACCCATTGTTATGAATGACTAAGGGAATTTGGCCTATGTGTTACCTCATATTTATACCCCTGTGAAACAGGACAGAACAATTTCTGCTTCCTAGTCATGCAAGGTGTACTAAAAAAAAATTAAAATATCAATGGGAATATACTCCAAATATATTTTTCTTATATGAATTCATAGGGGTGCCAATAATTGTTGCACAAAAATATTTTTAAAAGATTTTTTTATATATATAAACCTGTGTTGTGTTTGATATCCATGAGAGCAGAGTATTTTTGTGATTTTTTTTTTTAACAAAATATCAAAAGTTTAAACAATAAAGACAGTTTTTCGCAGCCTTCTTTGCTCATATTTACCAAGGGTGCCAATATTAGTGGAGGGCACTGTATATATTCCAATTTACATTTATATATTCCGAGTTATAACTATATATTCTGATTTACATGTATATATTCGGAGTTATAATTATATATTCTGATTAACATTTACATATTCCGAGTTATAACTTCAGGATTTATAAATATATATTCCGATTTCATCTAATAATTTCACTGTTTAATTGTACTGTAAATTATTTTACTGTTCCAGGACGAGTGTTGGTCAAGGTCAGAACACCAAACAGAGCAGCAGACACACAGCTTTAATGACAAATTGGTGCTGTTTATAAGGTGCACTCTGATAAGCTGTAATTATAATTAAACATCCACGGTAATCACTGCTTTGGCTTCGGATAAATCTACTGATCTACTGTTCCCCAAATGAATAATGACACAGAAGAACCAAATAACCCACAGAATATTGATATTTACTGTGTGGAGTCATTGACAAAATAATACATACATTTTAAACACTACTAAATCTTTGGTAGCACTCTATTTTGCAGTATGGTAAGTAATTAGTGATTAATGATAAGTACATGTTAAGTAATAAATATTAATAAGTACTTAGTATTGTATGTGGCAAATTAATATGTAATAGCTGAGTATGTGGTAATTAACCTGTATTTAATATGACATAGTATTAGCAGTGTCCGCCATGTAGCACCAAAAAAGCTGCTAGCTAAACAATGACAGATACATAGCTTGATCTATAAATAAACAACAAATTATCAAAATGAAACAAACAAATAGTCAAACAGAATGTTGTAGTTTGTACAATTTATTTACAATATTTAACAATTACAGAGATAAAATAAAAAGCTATACAAGTTGTGTTGAACTGGTTTGAACTAGGCTACTCATCTGATCACTACTGCAACTCTGAGAACTCCGCAAGTCTGACTAGCACTGAAATGTTTACGTTTGAAATGCTGTCAGTCATGTTTATTAGCGTTCTGGCAGTTGGGTACAAGGTTCAGCCCCTTTGTGAGGTCTCTCAATCATCATATGGAGAAACCATGCATCCGGGTGGGACAAAAAGGCATTTATGTAGTGCGTACTGTCCAATAAACATTAACATACACTATATGGCCAAAGGTTTGTAGACTCCTGACCATCACACCCATATGTGGTTGTTTCCCAAACTGTTGCCACAAAGTTAGAAGCACACGATTGTATTGGATGTCTTTGTACAACCCCAATTTCAAAAAAGTTGGGACAGTATGGAAAACGCTGCAAACAAACAAAAGGAGTCATTTGATATTTCAATTCACCCTGTACTGTATTGAAAATACATTATTAACACATTATTTGATGTTTTACTTTGTGAATTGAATTTATTTTTGAAAATATACCGTAATTTCAAATCTAATAACTGCAACACACTCCAAAAAAGTTGGGACAGTCGACTGTTTACCGTTTTTTAACATCACCTTTTTTTTTAAATAACACTTATTAAGCATTTGGGTGCTGAAGACTCCAGTTGCTTAAGTTTAGCAAGCGGAATTTTCCCCATTCATCCGTTATGCATTTCTTCAGCTGTGTAACTGTACAGGACCTTTGTTGCCTTATTTTACGGTTCATAATGCACCACACATTCTCAATGGGAGACAGGTCAGGACTGCAGGTAGTCCATGCTAGCACCTGCACTCTCTGCTTACGCAACCATGTTGTAATCCGGGCAGAATGGGGTTTGGCGTTGTCCTGCTATGGATGGCAGCAAATGTTGCTCCAGAATGTGTACATATCTTTCTGCATTAATGCTGCCCTCACAGATGTGCAAGTTACCCATTCCATGGCCACTGACACACCCCCATACCATGACAGACGCTGGCTTTTGGACCTGACGCTGATAACAGCTCGGATGGTCCTTTTCCTCTTCGGCCCAGAGAACACAACGGCTGTTTTGTCCAAAAACTATTTGAAATGTTGACTCGTTGGACCACAAAACACGATTCCACTGTGCTACTGTCCATCTCAGATGAGACTGAGCCCAGAGAAGTCTGCGGAGCTTCTGGACAGTGCTGATGTATGGCTTCTGCTTTGAATAGTAAAGCCTTAACTTGCATCTGTGGATGTAGCGGTGAATGGTGTTGCCTGACAAAGCTTTACGAAAGTATTCCCGAGCCCATGTCAGGATATCCATTACATACTAATGGCGGTTTTTAAGACAATGACGTCTGGGGGATCAGAGATTCAGTGGTGGTTTTCGACCATGCCATTTACGCACCGAGATTTGACCGGATTCCTGGAATCTTTTAATTATATTGAGCACTGAAGAAGGTGAAATACCCAAAATTCTACTAATTTGTCTTTGGGGAATGTTTTTCTCAAAGTGTTGGATTATTCGCTGATGCATCTGTTGGCAAATTGGCGAGCCTCGACCCATCCTCGCTCTTGAAGCACTAGGACTTTTTTGGAGGCTCCTTATATACTATGATTAGACGATTACCTCACCTGTTTCACATCACCTTCTTATTTCAACTTCTCACATCGCTATTAGTCCTAAACTACCCCGTCCGAACTTTTTTGGAATGTGTTGCATGCATCAATTTCAAAATAAACGTTTATCTTTTAAAAAAAAAAAACAACTATGCAGATGATTAGGTAAAACATCAAATACTTTGTCTTTATACGTTTTTTTTTGTTTGTTTGTTTGTTTAAATACAAGTCAAACTACATTTACAAACCACTTATCTTTGTTTTTATTAGCATTTTCCATACTGTCCCAACTTTTTTGGACTTGGGGTTGTACAGTATGATGTATCATTACAATTCCCCTTCACTGGAACTAAGAGGCCCAAACCTGTTCCAGCATGACAATGCACCTGTGCACAAAGCGAGCTTCATAGAGACATGGTTTGTTATGGTTAAAGTGGAAGAACTTGAGCTGCATGCACAGATCCCTGACCTCAACCCCACTGAACAGCTTTGGGATGAACTGGAATACCAATTGCATGCCAGGCCTTATTGTCTGACATCAGTGCCTGACCTCAATAATGCTCTTGTGGCTGAATGAGCACAAATCCCCACAGACATGCTCCAAAATCTAGTGGAAAGCCTTCCGGGAGAGTGGAGGTTATTATAACAGGAAAGGAGCAACTAAATCTGGAAAGGATTGTTCAACAAGGACATATGAGTGTTATGATGAGATGTCCACAAACATTTTCTTTCCTATGCAAAAGCCACCTCTGATACACTCTCAGTATAGCTGTGTATCCGGGCGTGACCCAAAATGACGTATAAAAAGCCTTTTCTCCAATGAATGTTAAACTTTGCTACCATTAAAAGAAAGTGTAGTTGAACTATCATAGCATCCCAGTGAAGCTGTCCATCAATCAAATTCTATTAGCGGTGATTCTACGTGTAGTCTTAAAGCAATCACCTGTGTCAAGTACATAGTAATGCATGCAAAAAACTATCAGGTATTTAATGATTTTAATGAGTCTTTATTCATCACATATACATTAAAGCCCAGTGAAATTCTTTTCTTCACATACCCCAGCATGTCAAGAAACTGTAACCCAAAACCTGGCAGTGCTGGGGCTTGAACCCCCGCCTTTCCAAATCAGTGACCCAGACCCTGGCAGTGCTGGGGCTTGAACCCCTGCCCTTCCGATCAGTAACCCAGACCCTGGCAGTGCTGGGGCTTGAACCCCCGCCCTTTCAGTCTGATCAGTAACCCAGAGCCTTAACGACCAAGCCACCACTGTCCCCTATAATATCTATAATAGTACTTACTGCCATAACACAATAATTACCCAGAAAAGACAAGAGTCTTTTAAACAGTTAGTGTTTAATTACCATGTCCAAATTAGACTTCATTTTACAATCCATTTCAACTGCATGTCTAGATTTACTTATTACTTAGTAATGTTGTTTATGTCTGGCTATGGTCTGAATCCTACAAAGATAGTACTAGTTAATAATTAAGTAGGGGAGAATGGGGCATGCTCTCTGTCACACTTTTCACTCTGTCTTACATTTCTTGGCCATGACACATTATAATGGAATAAATGTCAAATCAAATGAAAGATTGAAGTCTCAGGCGAATATATTTTACTTTTATGACATCCGTGTCTTATTTCATTATGGAGTTACAGAGAGATATCTACTAGACAGTGTGAAGTTGTGACACTTTGCCCCATCAGTCAGTAAGCTGTCATACTGGATGTATAAATATTTATAATATACTACATATGGTCACATAATTATATAACATACTGTACCCGTCACTTGTATGTCAATTACTAGTTACTTACTGATTATTATGTTTATCCATGACTTCTGTATCACAACAGAAACCTGATCATATATCAAGCCTCCACAGCATGCCAGTGTTAGGACATGGCTATCGTATGGCATTTATTATACTCTGCACATGACAAAGAGCACCTTTCTCTGCCAGAAACCAGCGTCTTCTCACTCAGCAACCTGTGTTGTGCTTCCTCAAGGTTAGAATAAGAATTTATTTTCACTCCCGCTCAGCTGGCAGACTAAGGGAAGCGGATGATGTATGAGCCATCGCATGTTATTTATTTGCCAAACTCTTCCAGATGTGGAGCCATCATTTATCTACTGACAAATCAAACCTTGTGACCAGCTTGTGCTGTGACCCTGACCAGGGCGAAGCAAGGCTGCCGGTGGGAATATACTCACAGGCACAGACATGCACACACACATAGAGAGAGAGAGAGAGAGAGAGAGAGAGAGAGAGAGAGAGAGAGAGAGAGGCCGCTTTCTCACTGATCTGGCTGAACAGTAAGGCCAATTGCAGATAAGCATACCTGGATTTTGACCTCAATGAGAGAGTGGTTTTGGCTATAGAACTACTTCATAATGCACACACGCACACACACAACACACTCTTATATAAATATAAATACATATTCTATAAACACACACAGTCACTCACAAGGAGATATCCGGTGACCTCACAAGTTTCCTTATTACGAAAGGAAATCTTCAGCATTTTTTGTTTGTTTGTTTTACAAAATGTTTATCTACTACATCTGAAGTGTGTGAGATGTTTGCCAGTACCAGTAAAATAACAGAAAACCTGTTAGCTCATTCACTTATAATTGAAGTCTAAGATCAGTTGTTGAATTATGTTAATAAATGGTTATGCAAAATGCTGTTTTTCTTCTGAGAACGTATTCATGAATTTTTTGCTTGCAGGTATTTATAAATTAATCTAATCTCTACTTTTTTTCCAAAGGAAGAATTTGTGGTTATATATTTTTGTTTCATGGATCAATGATCATACATGAATACCAAAAGAAAAAATGTAGGAGAGTGAACTATGTTTTACTAAACAGCTCCAGTGTTGTAAAAGTAAATAAATAAACAAATAAATAAGTAAAATTAAGTTGAAAATTTGTGTCAATATTTACCTACGAAAAGTTCCTTGTGTCCTGGTTGTGCACATACTTAAAAAAAAAATTTTTTTAATAATAATAATAATAAATTACCTGTGTGCATTGTTCACCTACTGAGTTTGTCAGATTGTCAGATTTCTAAAGTGCAAAACTTTTGAGACATTTTTTTTTTTTTTTTTTTTTTAGTTTTTGACAAGACAAACGCCTTTGAGTCTGAAAAAAATAATTAAATAAAAAATAAGGTTGTTTTTTTTTCATTCCAATATGTTACTATACTAGGGTTTACTTGAGCAAGAAGCAATTTTAATATATAAAGTTTCAAAATCATTCATCTAATAGTAGTCTAATATACTGCAAATATTAATGTCTGATTGTCATGAACAGGATGTGGAAAACTCCTATTTGTGACGATCACATTAATTTGCAATTACTGCCAATTTATCAAACAGTATGGGCTCAATATTAGTTAGTTGTCAAACTACTCTTCTCTCTAAAATTAACAAACAAAGGTCCCATATTATGTGGAATGGATAAATTGAGTAAGTTATCATCTGCTGTGGTTGGAGTTGACTTTCAGTCTGTAAACTGTAAACATGTACTGTAAAATTTACAGTAATTTACTGTCAAGCAGAGTTGCCAGGAACAAACTATCACCACAACTAGCTCATCAAACTTGCACTGATTCCACCACCTCCACCACTGAATTTCAGTGCTTTACTAAACCAAAGTTTTACTAGCATATAAAGTTAAACTGAAAGTCTATATTCACCTAAAATAGTCACCGAGATAAAGGCCACAAAAATGATACACTAATTTGCTGATGTCGATACAGGATCATTTTTAAACCATTCTGACTCCTGGTAAAAACAGTAGATATCCAACTACACATTGTGTTTTCTGGTATTTTACTGTAAACCAATACACTGATCTAAATTGCCTAATAGCTAACAGTACAATCCTGTAAAATAATAAATCAGTATTTTTCTGTAAAAATAAATACTGTAAATTTGCAGCATTTTACCGTGCATAATTTTATCGTGAGAAAAGACGTTCCCTATATATATAAGGCTGAACCAAATTTTAAAAAGTAGCCACTATGGTTAATTCATATAATAAATTCAATCATAATGTCATGTCTATCTATTTAATTTTGTCCACAAATGGCATTCCATAATATTTATTGTATTTGCAATGCCCAAAACATGTATTTCAAACAGTATTCTCAGCCAGTGACACTGGGATTCATTCTGTTCCTCACTCGAGGTAAAGAAAACTGAGAAATGAGTACCTGAGAAATGCGAATGTTTTGGGAAAACATCTGTAAGTCCTTAAATCTGTAGTTACAGCTGAGGTTTTAATACTGATGTGGACAATTTCGGTAGAGACCTTTCGGTAGTTTAAAAAAATAATCTTGTATGTTTCATGCTAAGTGTTTATTATTTATTGCCCTAACAGCTGCTTCTGGGCTTCCATTATAATTTTTATTACTATATATTTTTCAGTATATAGAAATTTTGTACGTGGTAATCAGATGCAGTGTATAGAGATCACGTTGAAAAATTCAGGAATATTTGTTTAAATATTATACTAGGTTCTACTTGAGAATTTGTCTTTGCATAGGAATAGGAAAGAAACACAGTGCTATCAGCATAGGGAAAGTGTATATTCATCTTTTTGCTACTTCCTTTCTACTTTACACCAGTCAGCACATCACTGCAGCACATTAGGGTCCTCAATGATGCAGTCTCCAGTGGCAGTGCTGTGTTTATGCTGATGGGGCAGTGTAAGGAGCACGAAGTAACCCTGAGGATCAGAGACATAATCTGCACTCACTGGCATGGGACAGAATGGAATACTGCCCATACACAAAATGTTTTCCAGGTAAAATCCCACATTGGATGGAGACTATTGGTACCCAGCACAAATTCTCAATTGGATTGGGCCACATTCACATTTATGTTCTTGGTTTTGAATTACTCCATTGTAGCTTTGGCAATATGCTTAGAGTTCTAATCCTTTTGGAAGGTGAACTACTGCCATAGTCCCAAGTTTCTTGCAGACTGGAACAGGTTTTCTTCTAGTATTTCTCTGAAATTGGATCCATCCATCTTGTCCACAACCCTGACCAGTATCACAGTCCCTACTGATGAAAAACACATGACGCTACCACAACCATGCTTCACTGTGCAATGTGTTAGGTTTCAGCCAAACATAACACTTTGTGTCAAGGCCAAAATGTTCAGTGAACACTTATGCAATCAAAATTTTCATGGTTTAGATATGTAAATAACTGATTTGTAAACTATACTGATTTTCCTCCACTTCAATATTATGTGCTCTATTGTGAAAACCAGTAGTAAACATAACAAACAAATTAGAAAGTTGCACTGACTGGAATAATGTCTGGCACTGATCCGTAAAAGACAACAACAGTAAACATTGTGCTGGGATCTTACAATCACATTTAAATTAAATATAACAGAACAAAGCAAATGGTGTCTAAAGAAGATTAAAAGTCCAAGTATGAAGAAATATCACATTCATTAACATGCACTGTTCATTCATTCATTCTTAGTAACTGCCTGATCAGAGTCACAATGGTTTCAAGTAGGCTAGTAGTTTGTTTATATTTTGGGAAATTGAAGAACTAAATTTGTAAGAAAAGATCGCAGACAGATACAAACAAAGCAGCAAGCAGCAATTATGGGGCCAAGCATGCCAGACACAAACAGTTACAATAGGTGCCTACACACCTGCGATGCTTGGCCCTAATAATTGCACAAGCAGGATTAAAAACAGTCATGCATACATCTGTAGTTATTAACACCAGTGATGTAGCTGAGTTTGAGGAACTCTCAGAGCCAGAAGTCACAGACGGTGTTGACACGGCTACCTCTGAGTTTATTTTCAGTGTTTCTTTGGGTCATAGTGGTAGGTTCATATTTAAAATACTACTACTACTACTACTACTACTACTAATAATAATAATAATAATAATAATAATAATAATAATAATAATAATAATAATAATAATAATTTGGTTTAGACAACGCCTACATCAAGCTTAAATCCGAATACTGGTATTAAGTTACACCTCTAATACACAGTTGTTCTAAACTGTAAAGGGTTTTTTAATTGTTTGCTTTTGCTTTAGTTTTTCTCTGTCAGTGTTATCTATGAATTCTGACCCTGACAGTTCCTGAACCCCGACAGGGTTTTTTTATTTTTTATTCCTGCTCTTGCAATTATTCTTTTTGCTTGTAAACACATTCTATGTACACTATATGCACTCACTCAATATAATATCACTGCAGTAGTGTGAGCTTAACTGATCTTTTGATCCAAGACAGGAGCAAGTGTTGCTCTTAAAGACACTGTTTGAAAGGGGAAGAAAAGGAAATGTTGACAGCAGTAGGGCAGTGTGTGTTATCTTGGAGTGTTTGGATGGTTTTGGGTGAACGATCAGTGGAGTTGAGATGTACCACTGCCCCCATCTGGTCTAGTTGTAGTCTTGCATGGCTCCTGGGGCAAAACGTCCTCACCTGCTTCCTGCAAAGCACATGATTGAGGATACTGAAAAAACATGAACAAAAAAATAATAATAAATCCGACACACACCGGAGAGCTTAGTGTGTGGGCTCAATTTCCTATCACTTACAAACTCAGTGGCTCATTTCAGTGGAATGTTGCTTTGGCTCTGTAATCCAGCAGAATGCCATCTGCCCTTTTACACAAAGGCATACTATTTTAGCTGAGTGTAAATAACTGTTAGTTGTTTCATGGCTGCAGTGTCATTAAATCATTAGTTCCGGCACTAGAGGGCTAATGAAAGGTCAAGAGTTGATTCGAGTGCATCTGGAATGTGTCGCTGTTGCTAAATTGCCATGTAGCAAGAATACACTGGCAAGTGGCAGCAATAAATGACCTGGCCGATGATGTGAGACTGAATCTTAGACATCCAGAGAATATCACCAACCTTAAAGAAAAACATGGAACAAATTATGAAACCTATCCAGGATGCAGCATAGATGTACAAATAAACCAGATGTCAGTGGGTTTAACATAACCTGCAGAATACTGCTCGGTCTTGATAAGTTCTCAGTACTGAGCATTTCTACATTCACCTGAAACAGTGTGAGGGAAAGAAGAATGGTTGGAGAACCAAAGAACCACCTATAATCCATAATTTACCACCTCATGTGTAAAACATGGCGGTATGGGTGTATGAACTCACTCTTCTTTCGTTTGTGATGATGTGACTGCAGAAATGACTCTTATAAACGAATAAAATAAATATTAGCAGCATTGTAATATGCAAATCCAAACAAATTTCTTAGAATAGGGGTCATGAACTGGTCGATCATGATCGTGTGAAACTTCGGCAGCAGACCTTCTGTTGCAAAATGATTGCAGCCTTTATGTAAACTATTAACCGAAGAGAGTTTTCACAGACTTGATGATGATATGGCTTTAAAGATGATTGGACAAAGAAGTATGCGTTTATTCTCCACTTATTTATATCCATGAACTAATTAATAAAGGATAAACATTAGTTAATCATTAATCATCCAAAGATTTGTAGGAAATTAATTGTATGTAGCTAGACATTCACTAATTTTAGCTAAATACCCCCGGCTTAGAAAATGATTTTACATTACAGCAATTAGTACTAGGCAATTGCCTTGGGCCCACCAGATGACAAGGGCTGCTTAAAAAAACTAGCTTTATATATTTTTAATTATTAATGATAAATAACATGAAAATGTTATTTATCATTAATGCTGAAAATGTAAATATCTATGTTAAAACACTGAAATGATTCATATCACTGTTATTTTAGCAGCGTCAATGCAAGCCCTCTCCTCCAACCCCAACTGAATAGGGCCCCATTCCTATATTTTGCCTAGGGCTCGCAAATCACTAAATCCACCCCTAACAGCAATTCACTGATAACTAATTCTACTACTGAGTTTTTCAGGGCTAAAATGTAGAAGGCTCTTGACAGGCCAAGGTGATTACTCACCCTGAATGCCACCATGCTGCATTTTACTTTTTTTGAAGAAGAAAAGGAACCTTGGTAGAAAATCAGACTCTCCATCAAGGGGTTATATGGTCCAGAGGGTCATAAGATCACCAATTTCAAGAGTGACATTTCACTGCACAGTGTTTATGATAAAGCGTTAACAGATTTGTCTAAAATAGTTGTTAGTACTTACAGACATTAGGCAAGTTTGTAATCAAAGGGTTATGTTTCCTATAGTTTTCACCCAATATAGCTGACATTCATAAATTTAGCTCCACGTCGAAGCCAGCTTTTAAGTACCTAAGTACTTAAGTATGCACCAGATTGCAACATATGGACTCATTAACCATTCTTTATGAATATATCCCTTTTATTTTTATCTGATCTTAGCAAAATGCTGACTAAATTTGTTTAGTTCAGTGTGTGTCAGTAATCTGCCTGAACAACTTGAATAAAACTTGATGAATATACATAAAATATCAATGCATAAGCATCCCAATAAAGCTTTCCTTATGTTACATTAACACCATAGTTCATTTTATTTAACATCTATTATATCTATACAGAGCCAACAAAAAATGTATTTTACCTGAATATTTACAGGGGAAAAAATAATGTATGTCCTATATACAGTCAGGTCCATAAGTATTTGGACATCGACACAATTTCCAAATTTTGCCTCTGTACACCACCACAATGGATTTGAAATGAATTAAAACCCTTGAATTAAAGCTGAAAGTCTACACCTCACTCACATTTTGATTGCTCCATTTCAAATCCATTGTGGTGCACAGATGCAAAATTAGGAAATTACATCATTATCCAAATACGTATGGACCTGACTGTATTCTTCTGTAAGAATGTGGCAGAACAAGAAGATTACAATATGTTTACGTATACGGAACATCTTCTCAACATACTTAGTAATTGACTAAAGAGGAATCGTTTGTAATCCCATTATCCCAGTGTTACCCAGAAGAGAGTGGTTGGTTCCTTGTAAGGTTGTCTATTGGTTGTCGATGTCTAATAAAACCGAATCGACTCGAACAAGTAAAAAAAAAAAAAAAAAAAGGTTCCATCAAGCAACATATAGTTCCTCAGGTTGTCTTCCTTGAAAGTTCTATGTTGACTAATACAGCAAATGGTTCACAACCTTAATTAGAACTACTTTAGGAAACTAGAACTTTTAAGCCTTTAGGAAGTATTGTTTTAGCTACAGTACATTTAAAATGATGTCTTCAGCGGTGAGAATAAAATTTGCAGTGAGGTCATTTTCAGGAAATTCCGTCCACCACTTATTGGTATACCACAGTGTTTTAGGATAATTGGGGCTATACGGGTAGCAACGCCAGTTCCAGACTAAATTACTAAAGGACTGCTGGCCACTCACTCTTCAATCACTGTGAACTTTTAGATAGGCTATAAAATATTAATGCAAAAAAGCATTTCCTGTTGTCCACTATTTTCAAATACACTTCTATCCAAGCCAAAAATGGCTTCAAGACCACTTGCCCTTCTGCTCTGATCTACACAGGGTATAAAATATACACATTAACAGGTTCTGACACTCCAGCAAGCCGAGTCCAGAACACAATGACAAGACAAATAAGTAGCCATAGCACCTCCAGCCAAACTCTGTGTTCTTCTTGAAAAGCCAAGATCAAATGAGACCCTGGAATGGCTGCGGCTCCCATCAGAAGAAAAGAACCATTTTCTCTTAATTTGCTGAACAAGCCAAGAGCTCAAGGTCTTCTCTTTGCCAGTAAGAAAATACAAATTGGAGGTCGCTGACTGAGGAATTCATTAGGAATGAAAAACTCTGTCTTTGATTCATATATTTATTTATTTATTTATTTATTTATTTATATTCATAAACCAAGCGAATTTGGAATGTATTAGCCCGCCAGAGTCCTGCGGTTTTAAAACCTAAATCAATTATTTGCAAACACTCATGCCTTTGTTGTTACCTGCCAAGATTACTGCCACAGGAGGCTCAGAACTTTCTCACATGAAGAAATGTACTAACACAACCACAGGAGTTTTTCCCCCAACCTGAAGGCTTTCCAAAGACGAACTTTGCTTTTCCTGTATAAAAAGGTGTTTCACTGGAGATCAACAGGCACAGCTGCCAGGGATAATTGAGGACGAGGCCACATCTCAACGCAGAGCTGGATTCACAGATGTGGGAAAGGTGAGGAGAAGATTCTTCCACATGAACGCAGTCTAAGCGGGATTTAAGCAACAAGCCAACATTCATACTGATACTGATTCATATTCACCCATAAACACTGCTAAGAATAGCTTTGATGGAACATCAACAAAATAGTTAACCATTCAAAGACAAATTAAAATAAAAGTAAATCATTTATTTTATGTGCAGTTTAATGTATTACATTTATATTTATCTTATTTATTTGAATATGGTGCAAAAGCAAACAAACAAACAAACAAAAAAAAAACTCCAGTGAGTGGCAGTTTTGCAGGTGAAAATTCCTTGTTTATGAGAGAGGTCAGAAGAGAACAGTCAACCAGCAATTCTTTACAACCATGGTGAGCAGAAAAGCATCTGAGAACATACAACACTCTGAACCTAGAGGCGGATGGCTAACACCAGCAGAAGACCCCATCAGGTTCCACTCCTATCAGTCAAGAACCGGAATCTGAGGCTACAGTGGGCACAGTTTCACAGAACTGTGTAGATCGGACAGACAGCAGTAAATCAGCGTCAGTGTTTGTCAGCGGGCGATAAATGTCTTCACGGGGACCTGATTTGTCAGTAAGCGTCCCATCGTGAATAACTGCATCCCGCCTCGACCGTGTGTGTCTCCACTCCAAACGCTCTTGCGATGACAACAGCATTGTTGGGAGTATTAAGCTGTCACTCAAGCCAGTCCCTCATGGAGACACATGAAAGCGAGACTGACAAAATTACAAGCCCTTCAGCTCCCACCGAGACTGGCACAGACAAAATCGTCAGGTAGTTGGCAATGAGTACGCCCAAGAGTTATGATTAATTCATCGCCGACCTACATGTGTGTCATACAACACGACAGTCTAATAGGATGTTTCAATACACTGTCGAAGAGAGAAGTATTCTGCATCGTACTGTGGATACTCTGGCGTTTGATTGTTGGAAAAGAATGGCATCTGTCTTTCTTTTCGTTTAGCAGAACAAACTGCTAGGGCTAGGGCTGGGGGAGTTTGTAGAGAAAAGTCACAGGGTTTTTTTTCCGTTTGCTTTTATATCCAAGTCAGACTTGTCAACAGGCCTGTGTGTTTTGCTAACAGTTCCTCAGCAGTGTTTTGGACTCTGTTCCAGCCGTTCCTGCTGAGATCCATCAGCCGAGCCCAGAGCAGCGAGTTAGTCTTCACCACCGCCTGTAGTAAATCATATCAACAGATTCCACCAATGGCTCTGTGCCTCATTGTCAAATCAAATCGGAGCTTTTTACTGTTATTGCGGTGGATATTTCACAGCAGATTATGACTTAATCAAGGGGACCTCGCTTTTAAATGTATAATAAAGTGGTTGGATGTGACTGTGGAACAAGAGCCCTTCATCATTGTTATTATGAGTATGCTAGGGCAAAGATTGCTGTTAATTCTGCTCTGAGTGTCTCCTGCACCGATATCTGCCTATAAAAAAAAGTTACATTTTCTGGCCTATTTGCAAAATTGGTGAGCAAATAACAATGTTAAGAGATGAGTTTTTCATACCATTTCCAATTAAAATAGACATCTTCTGTACCTCTACTGTAAGTCTGCCTTTATTTGATAAATAGATAGATAGATAGATAGATAGATAGACAGACAGACAGGCAGACAGAAAGATAGACAGACAGACAGACAGACAGACAGGCAGAAAGATAGACAGACAGACAGACACACAGAAAGATAGACAGACAGCCAGACAGATAGACAGACAGACAGATAGACAGACAGACAGATAGATAGATAGATAGATAGATAGATAGATAGATAGATAGATAGATAGATAGATAGATAGATCGACAGACAGACAGACAGACAGATAGAAAGATGGACTGACAGACAGACAGACAGACAGACAGATAGATAGATAGACAGACAGACAGACAGACAGATAGAAAGATGGACTGACAGACAGACAGACAGATAGACAGATAGATAGATAGACTTTTTCCCAATATTAAAATCAAATTAAGCTCATTACATTTGAATGAAAAGTCTGTGCGCCCCTGAACGAAAGCTGGGTCAAGTGAGCTGGATGAGACCAGAACACTGTATGCGACCTAATGTGAGTTTTTTTTTAATGTCAAGTTTTCTTAGATTTTAAATCCATGTGCGCTGTATTTAATTGTTCAGGATTCATTTAATATCATCTGTAATGTACATTTTCATGTGTTTCAGACTTTTTTCATGCTAAGCTATGTGTTGCTTTTTCTTTTTTAAGCATGTAATGGTAAAAATAGGTATATTCATGCCTTTTGTCATGCAGGCTTGTATTATTTTTTACAAAGACGGACAAGCAAAACACAACAGACATAAATCTATTTTATTCAAATAATATCCTATACTTTGACATAAGAAAGTAAAACAACCTGTTACTGGCTAAAGTAACTATATGAGATTTATGAGTAACTATGTATTATAGATAATATACGTGGAATTACACATACTCTTTTTGCCTTTAATTAATGACTGTTGGTCGGATTTATTCATTAAATAAATGATAAATGTTATCTATAACCTGCTACTGGATTACAGCAGCACTAATTATTTACGCAATTGGAAACTCAAATTATACATAAGTTTTTAACTAAAACGTATTTTCTTTTTGATTCTGCTAGATGGCTGGCATAGACAGCTAGACACAAGGAGAAGCTGCACTAAATCCTATTTATTTTCATTTGTACAAATTTCTTAAGTGAATATTGTTGAAGTTCTTCAGAGAATATTACATAAATATTAATATGTTCATAAATATGTTCATTTCGTTTCAGCAACTTTCTGTACGTCTCTTTTACTGTAATGAAATTCGTGTTACAGTATTTCAGCCTCATATCGGCCTTTAAAAAACCCATATCGGTCGACCACTAGTTACGACATACCCTAAGTGTCTGTGGCGCAACTGAAATCCTACACCGTGCTAGTACTGATTGGAAATAAACCCAACGCTGTTTATTTTCCTCCTGTCTTTATGCTCTGTTACCATTCTGATCATGCATGATAATCCAATCTCAGCTCATTCTTCTACACTTCTCAGCTATTTCACATGGTTAGGAAAAAAAAGAACAGGATTTAATCAGCACAGTCTGGCCAGGTTTCTTCCCCAGAGAGACGACATCTGGCCACTGTTGTTTGGGGAGTTCTGATGACGAGTTGGCATAATGGAAACAAATGAAGGCCTACGAGGACATCGACAAATCCATATTTTGCTCTGCCCGGCTCCCTGTGGAACACCGGCTCCCTTGATGTGCCTAATCAATCTTGGGCAAGCTGCGGGCATCATCAGTGCCAATTCGGCCGGTGACAAAATTGCCATGCCATTCTTGATTAGCTGCATGCAAACAGTGCTGACAACATAGGACATCCTATGTAGCTCTCTCCCTCACTCTATTTCTGCACTACATTATTATTTGGTGTTATGTTATTTCTAAATGGCGCAGATTTTTGAAGTACATTCAGATAATACCAAATATTATGAATTTTGAGTCGTTTTGTGGATGCCTTTGTTTGATCATTGTAAAATTCTGTCTGTAGTTCACTGTAAGCATTACGAAAAAAAATATTAGCATGTTGTCTCATTATAGATAGAAATCTATTACACATACACACAAAGGAACACACTCGAAAAACAGATAAGGAACATCAGTCATAATCGCTCGTGTCTCTTTCATGAATTCCCCTCTCAGCACATGTTGCTGGTTTCCTGTCATGTGCTTTTGGTTGTTTGTTTTGCCATTTAACTTGTTGTTTTGCTTCTACTTCTATCTCTGCTCCGTCCTGTCATTGATTTCTTGCCCTATTGTGTTCACCTGTTCTGTGTTAATTCCTTGATGAGTTGGTTTGTTTATACCCTGCTGTGTTTGAGCATCATGATGAAGTCCTGTTGATTGTATTACGCGCTTTGGAGACTTATTTTCTGTTCCAAGTTTATTCTGGTTTTCCGACTGGTGCCCATATTACCGTATGTCATAATACTACTGCATTCGCATATGTGTTTTTGATCACAAATAA
The DNA here is from genome assembly GCF_001660625.3 of Ictalurus punctatus. Taxonomy (NCBI): domain Eukaryota; kingdom Metazoa; phylum Chordata; class Actinopteri; order Siluriformes; family Ictaluridae; genus Ictalurus; species Ictalurus punctatus. The sequence continues at coordinate 24,555,189 of NC_030423.2, forward strand.
GACAATGTGAAAGACAATGGAAAAAATGTAGCTATTTCTTTTTATTTATTTGTTTATTTATTTATTTATTGAAACAGAGCCTATATATATATATATATATATATATATATATATATATATATATATATATAGAGAGAGAGAGAGAGAGAGAGAGAGAGAGAGAGAGAGAGAGAGAGAGAGAGATAAATGGATTGTTGATGATTAAACGGCTACCTATTGAAAACCTTATCTATCATATATCATTAAAGAAAATATTTCGCCCCAAAAAAAGAGTTTTGCCACCAGATCAGCACCTGACTTTGACTAAAATGCTAGGAAGTATTCATTTGCATGATGGAAAAGTGTTTTTAAAAGGGTTTTAAAATCCATAGATGGAAGTTAGAAATGAAAACACATCAGGCTTAAGGTTAATTAGGACAACAAGCTAATCAAGTTGTTTTCTTAGGTCACTGTGTCTTACAATATGTGGTGGTTCATGTGACCTTAAACAATGCAAAATGAAGAGATACTCAAATGTTTTGGGTGGGGTGGGGGGGGGGGGGGGTGGACGATAGCAAAGCATTCTTGTGTGTTGCCATGACAACAGAGTGCACCTTCTGTCTCTGGTCTCTGGTTTAGGGAGAGAGAAGCTGAAGTAGATATTCAAATTCTAGGAGAAAAACTGAGACCCCCATCTCTCCAAATCTGAGACCAAATCTCTGTTGGATTTTCTATGACATCAGCTCTGACAGTAGTACAAGGTTTACATTAAAGCACTATTTCTAATTTGTCATTGGTTCTACAGTAACAACTTACACAGGAATTTGTATAGCAGATGCTCCCACGTTAAATAAGCGTGTGTAATTATAGATATGATGAAGCTTTTATTTAGCGTTATTGGAAGGAGTCTCCAGCGTCAGCACTTTTTAACAATCAGATATAAAGTGAAAGGAAAAAAAAAAGAGCGTCCGGTGATGGAATAGAAATTATTTATCAAGTTGTAATGTAAAGTATAATAGGAACTAACTTGTTTCATGGATAAAATTAAACAAAAATTTAAAAATTGAATCAGTGGCAAATTGCTGTGGTATTTGTGTTTGGGTCTGTGATGTATTTCCAGGGGCTCTCTGACTGTATTGCTTTTTTAAATCACATGGCAGTATTGGAAATTACTATCAGATCGTACCGAGGGTGTAGTGGTCATTATTTAGCAATCATACTTGTATGAAAAATTGGATAATTCAATCTCAAGTGGGCCAATACAGGTTGCTTGACCATTTCAAAAATTTTGAGTGATTAACTCTATGTATTAGCATTACAAAATTTATTTCATTATATTTTATTTTACTTGGTTTAACTACGACGACCATCTTTGTGTCATGGCATGCAACAAATTTTGGTTATACAGCTGTTTATGGAAATCTCAATATCTTGGTACTAGCTTCTTGGAACAAAAACTGATCTCTAGAGCACTTTTAGGGCCAGTTAATAACGGGAAGGGTTGAAGTCTCAGTCGTAATATTTTAGGGGCTACTTTGTTGTGTGCCATGACACAAAGATGGCTGTCAAGATTAAATGAAGTAAAAAAATAAATTCATTAAAAAATAATAATAATAATTTTAAAAAACTGGTGGTTTTGTAATGCCAATACATAGAGGTAATAACTCAAAAGTAAAATTAAAAAATGAAAAACCGTCAAGCAACCTACTTTAGAATTTTTGGAGCATTTCAGTAGGACTGAGCACATTTGACGTGAAACAGGTCAATCTAAATCTCAGTACCTAAAAAACAAGTCTAGTCCAGCTGAACCCCATTATGAATACAGTTTCACAGATTTGGGGAGTTTGTAACTACGGGGGCAAACACATTTCCACACAGGCCCAGTTGGTATTGAATAACTTTTTTGCTTCAATAAATAGCATTATCTTTTAAAATCTGTATTTTGTCTTTACTCGGGTTGCCTTTGTCTTATCTTTGATTTTGTTTTAATTTCTGAAACAATGTAGTATAAGACTTACACAGAACGAGAATAAATCAGGCAAATGCATTTTCACAGCACTGTAAATGAATATAATGGTACATATTAGACCTACTGTTCTTCAATATGTTCTTCAATATGTACATATTAAATGTTCTGTATTATGTACTATGATCCTTGGACATCATGTTAGTCTGAAAGGTATATATAGCCCTTCGAGACCTATTACTGGAAAATAATCAACTCTGCTTTGTGCCAAGCTTCATAACACCACCCCATCCATTATTACTTTCCTATAACAGCATGCTCCAAAGTGTTTTATTGCTTAATTATTACATAGATGTTACTTGCTGCATGGCTTTGAACAGTTGCTGTTGTTGAATGAGAAACAGTTTCGGAAGGACAGCTAACGAACAAAAGACGATAAGATTTTACAAGCATGAAAGTAAACAAACACTATAATGCTTCTTTGTGTTTCCTGATGTTTCTGTGTTTTATGCTAATAATAAAATTTTAACATTCAAAATGAAAGGCAACTGGCATTTGTTTTTTAGATGAAAACCTAGTTTATGCCTCGTTTATTCTTCTAGTGCTCGTTCCTCATGCTTTCATGCTTTCCATACAGCGGACGCCGCTGGCCATATCCAACGGCTTTAGGAACATAAGCAAAGGCAGTAACATTTGTAATGATGCCACAGCTTCGTGTGAGCAAAACACTTGAGCCAAACCCCCCCTGAACTACATACTGACTTTCTCACTCCCCTCCATCCTTCCTACCTCATCCTCTTTTTTATTTTATGCCTCCTGCTCTTTAGAGAGTAAGCCAAAAGTTGTTCTCCGTGCATGCTAAATGTTTAATGTGAAGTCTGGGTGCATCAGTGTCTCATTAAAGAAGGGAAGATCAGATACAGCTCTGACTGGATTTTAATTACATATGGAAGATGGAGGAAGAGACGCAGTGCTCAGGACCACTGACTGATTAGACCCCCGGCAGCTGGGCCCCAGGGCCTGTCATTAGAACGCTCATTTCCGCTTCCCTTACCAAGAACAAGATGCCGCTCCAGTGTGTGTGTGTGTGTGTGTGTCGGACACGGTGCAATTGATCTGTTATGAAAAGTTTCAGCGTTTTAACTACCAAGAGAAATGCTGCACGCTGGAGGAGCTGATTTTTTTTTCCTCTGTAAAATTGGCACAGTCTTTTTATAACCCGTTCGTCATTAACTACGTTTATGATGATGGTTGATTTAACATGCATAAATGATTTTAACGTACACGGGCCTCTTGTAAAACATGTTTAAATGAGGTTTCATAATATATGACATCTATTGTAGGGGAAATATGGCATTACAGTATAAGCAAAATATAATATACATATAAGCAAAAATGAAGGACGGGGGTAAAATGAGGTCAAGGCTAATTACATTATGTCCATGAGGAGACGAAGAGGCATGTAGTACAAATACGATTTGGGATTGCAGAGGTAGACCATGAAGACATTCACTAACCGATAGGTCAATGGGGAAATAGGTTTAGAAAGCCACAATATACACATAGGTATTATTCATAAGAACTGATGAAGCGAGTGGGGAGAATAAATAATACACCATGAAAGCTGAGAAGCGAGGGAAAATCTGTAAAATGTCTCTTGTCCCTCTCTTGTTCCTTTAGAGTTAAAAAAAAAAGAAAAAGAAAATTTGTAGATGTGAGAGCAAACGAATCCCAGCTGATGTCCTGTTATTGCTTGGAGCTCAGTAGTTAAGTGCTAAGTAGCCTCTCAGCTTCAGCTGGAAATCGACCGAATATTACCAAGATATTACCTTTGACCAAATATAGCAGGATAGAAAAATAAAAATAAAAAATGGTACTACCATTTTTTAAAATTTTATTTTATTTAAGAGTTTTATTTAATCAAGTATCACTATAAAAATGCCGATTCGTTTCATACTTGATATTTAATAATACGATATTTAACGTATGTGCGCCAAAGCATTTCGGAATATTTTTTCATCTACTACATTTACACCAATCAGTCATAACATTAAAACCAACGATAGGTGAAGGGGATAGCATTGATTATGTTCTTACAACGGCACCTGACAAGTGAAAAGTCAATTCTCAATGTCGATGAGTTGGACGCAGGAAAAATGGGCAAGCGTAAGGATCTCAGCGACTTTAACTAGGGCCACACTGTGATGTCTAGACGACTGGGTCAGAGAATCTCCAAAACACCAGGTCTTGTGAGGTGTTCCTGGTATGCAGTGGTTAGTACCTACCAAAAGTGGTCCAAGGAAGGAGAACCGGTGAACCGGCGACAGGGTCACGGGCAGCCAAGGCTCGTTGATGCATGTGGGTAGTGAAAGCTAGCCCGTCTGGTCCGATCCCACAGAAGAGCTACTGTAGTTCATGCTGGCTATGTGATGTGGTGGTTAAGTAACAGCGCAGGAGCATTGCGGACATTCTGCTGGCCAGTATCTGTTTCTAAAGTAAATGGATTAGACTTATGTATGTCTCTATAACATGCATCAATCCAACAACTTTATCAAAGTCAGTATATGACAAAAGCAAACTTAGCTAACAAGCTTTCAGACATCTTTAGGCAGACTGACAATTTTTACCCCTGCGGTTGTTAAACTGCCTCCTCATATAACTTTGATATTTGCACACAGCCAAAACAAGGTTAGAAATGAAATAAAAACATTTCCAAGTATGTTCCCGTCCTGATTGTAAAACAAAACGTGATTGGTCGGAGAAAGACCGTGCTACAGTTGGTCACTGCAGTGTGACGGTTATCTGATTGGCTTGAGTAGACAGTGGGCGGAGTCCAACTATTTGTGGATTTGTGCGCACTCTTGTCGTTAGAAATGTTTCAAAATCCCCAAATGCATAAACGGTGGGCGGAGTCCAACTATTTGTGGATTTGTACGCACTCTTGACGTTAGAAATGTTTCAAAATGTGTCAAAATGTTTCAAAGTGTGACGGTTATCCGATTGGCTTGAGTAGACAGTGGGCGGAGTCCAACTATTTGTGGATTTGTGCGCACTCTTGACGTTAGAAATGTTTCAAAATCCACAAATGCATAGACGGTGGGCGGAGTCCAACTAGTTGTGGATTTGTGCACACGCTTGACGTTAGAAATGTTTCAAAATCCACAAATGCATGCAGCGATCTGCAAAATGAATGCAAGACCGAGATGTGTTTGTGACATAAAAACATATTTGTAAAAAAAAAAAAAAAATTGTATTTGCAAATCTAATTTCATTTATTTGTCAATTTCATTTATTTTTGTGAAACTAGTAACATATATTTGTGGATCTCATTCAATGCAGTTGTCAGTTTGTCAAATTCCTGTAAATCTCTCTACATTCATTTGTGGATCGTAATCTATTTATTTGGAATTACGAAATAATTCTAACCCCATAGGTTTTTACACACATATTATTAAAGAAAATGAAAACTTGTTTCAAATGCAGTATTCTGCAGTATTTTTTTCATAACTGATCGTGAAATCGTGGCAGGAGACTCATCACAGGTGGTTTTGCAATCAGGGTTATGCAATCCACCGTGGCCAAAAAGATACTTCGTTGACACGTTCTTTATGCAGAAGGCTTCTTTGGTTTTTGCTGGAATATTATATGTGGGAATATTAAATGACAGGGACTGTGCATAGATCAACAAAGGTTTTTGGTGTTTGCAATAGCTAAGGTTCACACTAGCAAATAATTTCTTCCCTTTGAAACCACAGGGATCCGGTTTGATCACTCAAGGAAACAGATTTTTCCAGTGAAGCCATCCAGCAATCACAAAACGCTCGATTCCTGTACAGAGAAGCTAAAGTTGGGCCAAAATCCTGGTAACCCACAACCTCAAAATGTCAGAGCAATTACTGCTTTATAATCATATGGAAATTGAAAGGGTTGCAGCAAGGTTACCCTATATATCACTGTAATGGAGTACCACAAACATCCACACAATGTTCTTTTTCACTTATTCAATATATCCTATTTCCACTTCAATTTTCCACTTTCTCATGCTCTGAACCTCGGCTGAGACCTGCTCACCCACTGAATATGTATCCGCTGTGAATATTTCAGGATAATTTTTCACCTAATGGCATCTCCTGCTCCAAATCCTCCACCATGAATCAAGATTATAATTATGGCGACTTCCTTTGATGCGCCCAAGAAGGTCAAACATGAAATGCCAAACTGCATGACACATTCAGAATCACTAATATTAAAAAAAAAAAAAAAATTATCAAAAAACATGGCGTTCCATTTCACTTGCGATGCCAGATCATCATTACACTTGGTGAATAAGATCAGAAACAGACCACAGGCTGAAATGACATTTCATTATTGACTATGAAGGAACAGGCTAGAAATGCAGCAGTATGACTTGTGTTATTTTCATAGCCTTTAAATCAGGACTGCTCAACTTTGGAGAGCTCATGGACCACAAGAAACGAGCCAGCTGAACTAGAGGGTTATACCCTGCCCTAATTTAAATTTACCAAGATATTTTATTTTAATATTACAAATTGCATACCTTATTATCTCCCTTATTTGTGCATAATAATAAAAGTTTTAATCATTTGGAAAAGCCAAGCCAATGATTTATTCAGCATTTTTAGATACACGTTCAACATTCATGCTTTAACACCAAACCTCAACACTTTGGTTATTAAGATCACATATGATGCACAGAGAAAAAGCTGTAAAAGCTGCAGAAAATAATTTAATGTAGTTTACGTTTAGGATTCTTTACTCTAGTAATTCTAATGCCCCTGGAATTAAGTGAACTATTTAGGCCCCCTTAATACTCACATGGATTATTTTATTAAGAGATAATGCCACACTGCCCTGCGATGGATTGGCACCCTGTCCAGGGTGTACCCCGCCTTGTGTCCGATGCTCCCTGGGATAGGCTCCAGGTTCCCCCGCGACCCTGAAAAGGAGTAAGCGGTGGAAGATGGATGGATGGATGGATGGATAATGCCACACAAATGCTACATAAAAGCACTACACAACTGATGTAGGTTTTCATTCTTATTTTTAAATAGTGATTAAATATAAAAGTGCTACAAATTAACATATGTATAAAGTTGAATATGAGTATGTAAATGATGTTTCCGATGTAGTGACTTTGTCATTAGATTTGGTGACTTTTTAGACCTCGTTAGTAACTTGGTTTAAAAACAAATCTAGTGACATTTTGAGGAGACCTTAGTGACTGTCCTGCACTCAATATGGCTCACAAGATCATATCACAACTGCTGGATATATGAGTTGAGAGAGCAGGTTCAAACAACTCACTACTAGTGTGTAAAGTCTGACTGAGTTGCGCTTGTGATTCTATGTTCTCAATGACCAATCACTGTTCACCACTGTTTCCAGTGACCAATCACTGATCACTATTGTTACCAACAGCCTGTCAGTGATCACCATTGTTCACAACAACCAATCACTAATCACCATCTTTCCCAACAACCAATTACTAATCACCATCGTTCCCAACAACCAATCACTAATCACAACTGTTCCCAACAACCAATCACTAATCAGCATTGTTCCCGACAACCAATCACTAATCACCACTGTTCCCAACATCCAGTCACTAATCAACATTGTTCAAGACAACCAATCACTAATCACCATCGTTCCCAACAACCAATCACTAATCACCATAATTCCCAACAACCAATCACTAATCACCACTGTTTCCAACAACCAACCATTGATCACCATTGTTTCTCAATCATCAACCACTGATAAACATTGTTCCCAATGACCAATCACAGATCACCAGTGCTTGCTCCTTCTGTGCACTCTTTTCTTCTTTGTTTTAAGCTCTATTCTTGATGATATTTATAAGTAATAAAAGCAAGTGATTCTACCTGTAACTGTTTCCTTCCAACCAATCACTGATCACCATTGTTTGTCCCACCTGCACACTCCTTTTAATATTTCTTTTGACTGTACATTAACTACTTTCCCTCAAGAACATTTGCCAGCACTGTGAGTAACAGCAAAAGCATTATCAGTGTGCATAATGGAATGTTCAACAACACCAGTGAAAAAAAACACATTTATATTGATCATTTGGCAGATGCTTTTATCCAAAGCAAACAATGAAAGCATTATAGGGACAAAGTGGCTCTCTGGTACAGTCACTAGTGAAGAACTTTACCCTGTGAGCTATCATCTGCACAATAAAGGAAATGCACCAGTGATATTTAAACTCAGGATGTCCTGTTTATTTGACAGGCACTATGACCGCTAAGCCAGAAACACATCCTTTTTAGCAAATGAGTGATGGCCCAATGCCAGCCCACACTTACTGCTTTCATCTGGTCCACATACTGCTGCAGAACAACAGTGATTAAATCATCTGAATCTGGCTGCTTGAACACAACCACAACTCAACCCTGATGAGGCCGTGTCTCAGGCATGACATGAATCAGAACTTTCGACCCAAAACTCAAATGCAACACAAGCATTAAATATGGCTGGCTAAATTGAAGCCAGATTCCAAATGCAGGGCAAAGTGGGTAAAGCTTATATGTATAATGGCTTGCCTAAGTATACAGCCCCTTGAACTTGTCCATAATTTGTAGTGTTACAAGTTGGAACTAAAACTGACTTAATTGGGATTATATAAATCTACACAAAAAATATCACATAATATTGATATGGGAGGAAAAGCCTCTACAGTTAGTACAATTATTTACAAATAAAAATAAAAGTTATATGCATAGGTATTCACCAAGAGGACAAGGATAGCTGTCTCATACACCGCTAAATTAGTTCTAGTGCAACCAGTTGTCATCAGAAGTCAAAAAAATAATTGAATGGATCTAATAGTGTGGGCACACCGTGGCTTAGTGGTTAGCACGTTCGCCTCACGCCTGCAGGGTTGGGGGTTCGATTCCCACCGTTTCCTCTGGTTTCCTCTCCCAGACATGCATGGTAGGCTGATTGGCGTGTCTGAAGTGTGTGTGAGTGTGTATGTGATTGTGCCCTGCGATGGATTGGCACCCTGTCCAGGGTGTACTCTGCCTTGTGCCCAATCCTCCCTGGGATAGCCTCCAGGTTTCCCCGTGAAATGGGATAAGCAATATAGGAGATGGAAGATAATTTAATATAATATAAATATAATATAAAAATATAACCAGCCTCTACGAAGATTCCAGATGATGCCAACATCTGTGAAGACTTTGGATGATACCAATGCTCTACACGTGTTGCTCCTGGGATAGCAGTGGGCCTGGACAGTCCTGGTGCCCTGCTTCTCATCGCTTGGAGGCCAGTGACTATTGCTGAGGATGGCCCCATATGGACACTTGGAAACTGTGGAGTTGCCACAGGACTGCAACTGCTGCGAACAGTTTTGGTGCGGTGTCTTCTTGCGCTCGGGTCTCCATCAGTGGACAGTGCATGATTTCAGCAGAATAAACTTCTTGATGGGTTCCCATTTGTGTCTGGTTCCTCTCAAGGTTTCTTCCTCATATCATCTCAGGGAGTTTTTTGCCGTCGCCTCTGGCTTGCTCATTAGGGACAAATCAATCCATTTAAAATTTAGACTGGAAATGTATATATTTCAGTAAAGCTTCTTTGTGACAATGTCAATTGCAAAAAGCCCTATACAAATGAAACTGAATTGAATTGAATAAATATGCCTGTTTTTGGAAGTGTTCGGTAGAGAACACACCTAAACAAACAACAACATGAAGTCCAGATAACTAATAAAAATTTAAAAAAATAAAAAAGGTTCAGACAAGCTTCATGAAAATTTTCAATCAGGTTATAAGCAGAAAATTCCAAACTTTGAACATCCTGCAGGACACCATTAAATCTGTTAATAAAAACTGAAAAGAATATGGCACAACCGCAACTCTGAGTAAAGGACGCCGTCCAACAAACAGTCACTGACCAGTTAAGGAGTGCATTAGTCAGAGAAGCAACCAAGAGGCCAAGGGTATCTGAAGGAGCAGAGAGATCCACAACTCAGATTAGAAAAGCTGTTCACAAGACAACCATAGCCCAAACACTCAACAAAGCTGTAGACATTATGGAAGAGTGTGGAGCCAAATTCCACTTGAAGTTTGCCAAAAGGCATTTTTGAGACTCAGCAAACATGGGAAAATGGTCTCTGGCTGGATGAGACCAAAATTTAACATTTGGACCTTGGTACAAAGCACTACAACACTAATCATTACCCAGAGAACACCTTCCCCACATGGTGAAGCATGGTGGTGGTAGCATGGTGGTGGTAGCATCATGTTGATAGTTAATCTTGTCCTCTTAGTTGCTTCCTTGACCCAACTTACCTGATCACTGACATTTGTAAGACAACCTCCTCTAGGTGGAGTTACTGTAGCAGTAATTCCTTTCACATTGTGCTCTGAGAGATGGCCAAGTTGGGATAAAATTGAATACTTATGTAAGCCACTGTAGATGGTCATAGTTTGGTTACATACTTTAGGCCCACAATACACTTGCTACTGCCATAAGAGACCCATATGAACCTACATTGACCAGATTTGGCCCCAACTTGGCTGCTATCTGAAATGCTACAGTAATTCAATGAAATAGGGTAAATACTGCAAAGCAGTTCTGTGTATACTGATATGAAGGAAAGCTCTAATGGAAATGCAGGTCCAAACCCAGCTTTACTACTAAATGAGACTCTTTTAATCCACTTACATCTAAGTTGTTATTTCTAACAGGTACAGGTGGTCACGTATGGAACATCTGGCCAAGTATGGAATATTTATGGGAGGAAAAAAAGACATCTTAATGCATGTGAGAGGAGGATACAGTCCCATCTCACCAGCAGCAATTACCAGTGCCAGCAAAATCACTGCGGATCAAACAGCATCCACAGAGAAGATGATCTAATTAACCAACAATTAAAGACCATTAAATATTTAAGCCCTTTAACGAGACCTTGTAACTTCATGTCTCCATCCTCATTCTTCCACTTGGTTCAGTAAGACAACTTGGGTTCTGTTAGGGGGTGTATTTACTTTGCCTGGTGCCTACATTTAATCTATAGTGTAAATAATACTTCATTAAGAATTAAAAGTGAAACTCTATAGCTTTGTGGTTTTACAATTATATATTATTTACTATTATCTAATGACAAGTCATGGTAGGATAGCTGTACTGTATACTGTAGTCAGTATATTCATAAAAGCATTGAGCCCTATTTGGGTGAAGTTAGATTTACAAAGGCAGGCACTTGGGGTAATTCTTTGAGGAACTTACATACCAAATTAGCTTCTGTTTTTGAAAAACTCTGTAGGGATCTGATCGTTTCAGTCAGTTCCTAAATTCCGTAATTAAATAAGTAAATAAAACTGTAAAAGTTCTAGTAATGTTATCCATGTGTGATGGAAAAATCCAGGTCTGTCCCACAGAAACAGAAACAATCAATTTAACTCCCGTCCCATGTTAATTAATGGCCATCCAGACATGAGAGTTTTATCTGGAGATGTGTACATTTTTTAAATAAAAATATTCATTGGTAGTGCACCCCATAAAGGTGATTTTAGAGAGATGCAATAGAAGAACCATATTTGGTCCCAAAAGAACCATTTGGTCTATTTTTAGAACCATTTGGTCTATTTTTAAGCCGTCATTTTGTTGTTGGCACAATACATTTAATAATCATGTTCCACTGCAAAGCTCTTTCCACATAATGGTAATACTTACGATGAGAATTATAATGTTATTGCATCCCATTGGGCCCATTAAACCAAAGGTTCTTTAGAAAACAACAACAAAAAAAAAAGGTTCTAGTGTGTCATCAACCTAAAGAGCATTTCTGCCACCATTTTTAAGAATGTACGTCAAGAACCTTCAAGAGTTGCTAATGGATATTTTACTGTACCTATTCTTACCTCTTAGTGTGCATCTACATGAATGCCAGGACCTAAGGTTTCCCAGCAGAACATTCCCCAGGGCATCACACATAATCACACTCTCACAGTGCATCCTGGTGCCATCTCTTCCCCAGGTAAGTGAAGCACACGCACCCGGCCGTCCACATAATGCAAAAGAAAACATGATTCATCAGACCAGGCCACTTTCCATTGCTCCATGGTCCAGTTCTGATGCACACGTGCATCAACCATAGTTGGCGCTTTTGGCAGTGTAGAGGGGTCAGCATGAGCACTCTGACCGGTCTGCGGCTATGCCGCCTCATACACAGCAAGCTGCGATGCACTGTGTTCTGACACTTTTCTGTCATAGCCAGCGTTAACTTTCTCAGCAATTTATGCCACAGTAGCTATCGGTAGGCTCGGACAAAATAGGCGAGCCTTCGCTCCCCATGTGCATCAATGAGCCTTGTGCGCCCATGACCCTGTCACCAGTTCCGGTTGTCCTTCCTTGGACCACTTTTGGTAGGTACTAACCACTGCATACAGGGAACACCCCACAAGACCTGCTGCTTTGGAGATGCTCTGACCCAGTCGTCTAGACATCACAAAATCTAAACGTGGTTGAATATGTTACTGAATTATAGGGTGTGATTATTTTTTTCCCACCTGGTTTCTGAAAGTTGGTTTACTTTTTGGGGGGAAAATGACTACATATTGAAATCTGTTGTGGTGCTTTCTTTATTTGCATGTTTGTTTATAGACATTGGTGAGGACCACACAATTGTTATTTAGGCCCTGATAACCTGATAAATAAAAAAACAGAATTGAAGGAGGGTGTACTTTATTTTTCCAATGACGGTATATATATGTATATATATATGTATGTATGTATGTATATACATATATATATATATATATATATATATATATATATATATATATATATATACACATACATACATATTATATATATATAAATTGTGTGTGTGTGTTATTACTTGTAGCTTTTGCAGTTCTTTTTGTTGATCTCTATAACCTCTTATATAGAAACCTAACAAGCATTTACCATGTTTATCCTGCATGTAGTTAACGCTTAAATGGCATTATAAAGCTTTTTTTCACACCAGTACCTCTGCTAATTATTTTGTCATGCACGGCTGCAACGCTGTATAACAATTTTCACAGTCTTCATTTCGGCAAGTAGACACTCGGTCAGTGCCCTATGACGTGATACACCACTGTTTTATCACAGTTAACACGCCTGAGTGCTTTGATGAATCTAACAACCCTCCAGGGAAAGACTCTGTTTAATTCCACAGGCTCTTTATTATGATTGTTATCACCAACGCTACCACATTGTCTCTCCACACTGCTGCTTTTTCGCCAATAAATGTTAGAAGATAGCGAGTGAGTGGTCCTTGTGGCGAACCCCAGCTCCCAGCGGTCATTATCATCCCTGTTTTACCATCTCTCCACCACCTAAGGATGTGGCCTGCCTCAGTGGAGACCAAACAGATGGTCTTGCAGTATCTGAGATGACAGCCCGTCAGAGCAGATGGCCACCTAAAGGGCACGAACCCCACGATCAGCTCTGCAAAGAGCTGGAGAGATGAAGAGAGAAGACACTGCTGTCTACAGATGAAGACAGCATTGTCATTTGTTATAATAAATCTACAATCGAATCACTACAGCGAGGTTGAGGTGTGGATATTGGTATATGAATGAAGAATATGTGTTATTGATATTAAAAAAAACCAGATATAGTTAATGGAAACTGAAAATTATGTCCATTTTCTTGGCGATCTTTGGAAACAAATGACAAGTTACAGCAAAATGCCAATATTCGTTTATATTTATTCGAATGAGCAGTTGTAATTTTTATTTCCTCCTGTTCAATCTACACAAGGTAGATCCATTAAACTTTCCATTGCAATTTTTGCTACTTTTACTCTCTAAAACGTTATTTATTCTTTTTATTTTATTTGTATTTTAGAATTGTTTTTCCTCACATATATTCGTGTGTTTTGCTTTCAAATTCTGTTCTGTTTTTTTGCATTTTATATAATGATATCATTTTTGTCAACTTCGTTGTTTTTTTTTGTACTATTCTTTAATTAATTAATAATCGACATTAATTTAAATTCTATTTTTATTTTTAAACAGTTTTTTGCTGCTTTTATTTATTTTCATTTGGGGTTTTTTTCCCCCCTTGCTCTTCCTTTTCTTTTTTTCTTTCTTTCCTTTGTTCTCTTCCTTTTTTAGAAGTCGCTTTAATGGTGCATAAAAACTTTCAATTATTAAGAAATTCGATTCATTGTTGCACTTTTGGATCAAACCGTACTTTATTCTAATATCGCATCAACAACGTTTATAAAGCGATAACATAAAAGTCTTCGATCGTCCGTGTGCGCGTTACAGATGCTTTCGGGTAATGTGCTCATATGTTTCAGGTGTTTCTGCAGCCATTCTGCAACACTGCTGTAACGACAGCTTGTCGTAAGTGTGTTAGACATCACCGGGGACAAACAAATCATTTTATGAGTTGCGTGAGTTGTTTACAAAGTACACAGCTCTGAGCCAATTACCACACGTTCAAGCTCATTTGAAATGTAAAAAAATGCGATTCCTCGTTTGCGTGCATTCTTCATGCTCGCATGTGACAAGCTTGTTAGTTTTAGACGATGATCATGAGATGATACGAATATTCCGCTGTCTTTGGACAAATCTGCGTAGAACGTTAACTTATTCACACGTGAAGATTCACGCATGGCGGCCAAGCATCTAGTTCATTTGCCTTTCATGTGCCTCGGCGGAAATAATTGCGACAGAAACTCGGCATATGCCAGCTGTCACTTGAAAAGGAGGTCAAAACGGATAAATATGCATCTTTGAAGTTAGTTCTCATTAGTCCAATATGAGCTGGGAGTGACAGAGACAGAGGGGGGGAAATGATATCAACTAATTTCAACAGAATGTACAGATAGCTCTGTGATTAGAAATGTGTAGCTATGATGGGAAGATTTATTAGTAAAGAGTGTGTTACAGTAAAATATGAACAATCTAATGGATAGAAACTATTAGCATACTAAAATAGGCTACGGAATAAAGCCGTCCCACATAACCATTCCAGCATGGTTGTCCCACTGTCCTCTACACATTGCAGCACGACAAATGGCAATAATGGACATCCTTTTCCCCATGCATTGCTTTTTTTGCAGGCCAAGCCGACTGCTCTCGACGGGTTTGCCAGGCCCGGGTACCACGGCTGGCGGAGTGACATTACTAAATGCCATGTCGGTGCAAAGGGAGCAACGAGCAGCAAGAATGATGGAGTGGCCGTGCCCACAGGTCGGGAACAGGCCTGCTGTGGGAGCTGCTCCCTCGCTGCACCAGATGGAGGGCATGAGATCCTGAGCTATTATGTGAGCCACAGTGGGCCTTTCTCTCCCTCTCTATTTTTTCCTCTTGTCTCTCTTGCTCATCTGCCCACTCCCTGCTGGACCAGGGTGGTCATTAGCAGGCACTTCACTGCCAAAAGACATCGAGTACATAGATGCAGCAGCTTTTGCAGGACCCAGAAAAGAAAAAGGGAGAAAAATCCAGCTGTAATGGTGGTTAAGTTGGTATATTACGATGGATTTATGTTATGCTGATGCTTTATTTCCTAGTCGGTACATGTGTGTGGAATTGGAAAGTAGTTAACTAATTTAAAGTACTGTTGAATTTCTAACTTGATTTAATTGAACACTTGTAGTCTTTTAAAAATTCAAATCAAGAAGAAGAACAACAAGGAAAATTGCATATTTGGATAAAATCATACTTTATGACTGACTGTGTGATTTCTCCGTAACCTTAATATGAAAAGTGTATATCACAGGTGGTTTCTGCTCATACATTTTTTTTTAAGTTTCAAAAAGGTTTTGATTGGTTTTTTTTTGTTTTTTTTTTTCATAAACCAATTTTATGAGTTGTGTGGAAAAGAAAATGCTAAAAATCTATTTCTTACATTTTCATTAGACCTTCCGGGTACTTGTTTTGTTCATGAGTCAGATATTTTTCTTCTGTACCTGGCTTCCAATCCAAACACATTTCTGCTTATTTTAGCTTCAACTATATTTAAACCATCAAATCAAATTCCCATCATTTTATATGGATGCCACAGCCAATCATATCTGTGCAAGAACTGTTAGTTTCATATATTAAAACTACTTTAATGGGGACAAAAATTAGATTTCATGACAAAGTTGTACTGAGTTCAAACGAGCGAGGTCGAAGTGGATCGATTTAGATCTTTTTTTAATTTTGTAACTTTGGCAATAACTTTTGTAAACTTTTTTTTTAAGTCACATGTTTAAAGTTTGTAATCATGCCATCTCTCTTACGAACAGCACAGTAAACAGAAAAGCTGTTTAACAGCTCTGTTGTTAGCCGGCTCATGCATTTGTTAATTTGTGTATATTATACTTTCACAGTACAATGCTTGCTTAGAGCAGGGGTTCCCAAACTTTTCCAGGGCAAGGCCCCCCAAATGGCATTAACATTTGACCGAGGCTGCCCTTTTGCAAGATGTCTTTAAAACACATTAAAAATACAGACTTCTGAATATATCCCCCTTTTTTATTAATAATTACATCTTACATCACATTACTTTAGGAACTGATTGTGTGTGTGTGTAGTTGTCTGAGAGTGAGAATTTATTTTTCACACCAAATTGTTGAGGCCCCCGGGCGCCCCCTGGTGGCCCCCAAGGGGCCCCCACTTTGAAAACAACTGGCTTAGAGTATCTATTTCTAATTTCTCCTCCAAAGGCATTTTGAAAAATCAGTTGTGAAAGTAATCCACCTCGTCCACGTTTATTACCGCGATTACAGAACATTTAACGTGATTTAATGCTTAGATGCGACTCTACAGTCTGAGCTAGAAAAAAATCAGCCCCAGGCTTAACTTCATAGCATTCTGTATATTTTTGGTCCTGTTGTTCTTGGTTCCACATAAGTAAAAAATAATCCGCTTTAAGCCACTGGCTAACAGCTAATAGGACAATATGGGAGCCCTGTGAACAATAATTTACATGTAATGTTGTTTTGTACACATTGTTACGTGCCTGCACAGGTGCGACAGTTTTGGTTATCTTGGTGCGTTCAAGTCATGTCGGAAAGATCGCTTTTTTACGAGTTGAACGCACATGAACGGCAGAACAAAGTCATAATTACGAGTGGGGATTTTCTTTGAGGTCTGAGTTTCCGAGTTGGGGGCGTGTCAGTAAAAAAACATGCCATAATCAATGGATGTGACGTCTGTGATTGATGGTAAATTTGACAAAATTGAACATTTCCTCATCTCAGAAGCTGATTTGCGTTATTAAGTGTTTGGAATATGCAGTACGTTATTGTCAGGCTTTTTTATTTACGATAAAACAAACTAATTGCCTGCACGAAATACGATACCATTGTACAGTTACAATATCGTATGTAACGATAAAGTTTACACTAGCTTCATAAATTGATTCAAAACATTAAAAATAAATAAAAAAGCAAAACACACCTGATACTCATTCGTTGTTCTTCATTTTCTAGAAATGGAGAATAAACCATCCATCCATCTTCTATACTGCTTTATCCTTTTCAGGGTCGCAGGGGAACCTGGAGCCTATCCCAGGGAGCATCAGGCACAAGGCGGGGTACACCCTGGACAGGGTACCAATCCATTGCAGGGCACACTCACACACTGCGGACACATCAATCAGCCTACCATGCATGTCTTTGGACTGGGGGAGAAACGCCCACAGCACAGGGAGAACATGCAAACTCTATACACACAGGGCCACAGTAGGAATCAAACCCCCAACCCTGGAGGCGTGAGACAAACATGCTAACCACTAAGCCACCGTGCTGTGGCCTAAAAAACCTTGCTGTATTATTTTGTAGTTATTTAAGAGAAGGTATACGCTGCCATCTTGCTGCAACCAAAGTGGCTCGAACCTGATATCAGAATTACGACTTTTCTCTATGAAAACTCTCCCGACTTTAGTATACAATTTTGCACATTACACTAGATCACATGACAATAAATGTGCATACATTTCTGTACAATGATATACATGACACTATTGATACAAACATGGTATAATTACGTAAAGTGTTTTTGTAAATATTAAAAAAAAAAATACAATATGATTGGGAAAAAAAACTTGCAGGCAGCAAAGCCTGCAACCCTTTTTTTAACGCCTTTCCGTTTCATCTCTTGCATTACATGTGTAAAAAATCAAACCCTTGCTGTTCAGTGTGTCTACAGCAAACCGTGAGCAACTGTAGGTGCCTGCTCACTTACAGCGATGTCCTGAGGAAGCACTGCCACTGAGAGGTTGGAGATCTGTAATCCTGCAGCTTTACATGAACTCTCACATCTGTTTAGAGTTGCTGGGATCTGACTGTGGCGCATAATGCAGTGTGTAGCAGGAAATGAGCCCTGGGGAGAAAGTCAGCAAGGAACGACATCCCCACTGACATGCCTCAACCCTGTGGACCATGAAACCTGGCTCGAATTTTGACTTGTATCTACAGATCCATCTGAGTCACAGGAGCTCTGGGTAAACCTAACTGCACAATCTGTAATAACATACAAGCTGGGGAGAGATCTGCGAACAGTTTCAGGATGATGGTAAACCAAGGGCATGACTGTTTCACTGTGAACCAAGAACGCTACAGGGTCGGATCCTGTTTTGTCACAAGGGGCAGACTGGCATAACGCTGGCAGTATTATGTATTTAATATATGTGTACCAATTGGGGTTCCATTTGCATCCCATTGATATTATATTTCCACACTATATGGCCAAACGTATGTGGACACCTGACTATCACACACATATGTGCTTGTTGAACATCCCAATCCAAAGCCATTAACATGGAGTTGCTCCCCGCTTTGCTGCTATGATAGCCCCCACTCTTCCAGGAAGGCTTAACGCTAGACTTTGGAACGTGGCTGTGGGGATTCAGCTACAAGAGCATTAGTGAAGTCAGGTACTGATGTCAGATAGGAAGGTCTGGGGTGCAGTCGGCGTTCCAATTCATCCCAAAGGTGTTCAGTGGGGTTGAGGTCAGGGCTCTGTGCAGGTAGCTCAAGTTCTTCAACACAAACCTTGGCACACCAACCATGTCTTCATGGAGCTCGCTGGAACTATGAGATTTGGGCCTTATAGTTCCAGTGAAGAGAAATCTCAAAGCTACAGCATACAAAGACTTTCTATACAATTGTGTGCTTCCAACTTTGGGGAAGAAGCACATATGGGTATGATGTTTGGACAGGTTTGGATATATCTTGTATGTAGGTAAAGGGAAAAACAGTATTTTTGCTTGTCCCAGCTCACTATACCTACACTTCACCCTGAAATGTAATCATTAAAATATTTCACCTTTTTATTTTTTATTTTTACTTGAATGTGAATCCATTTAACATCTCATTCATAAAAAAAAAAAAATCCTTTTCCATGAGTCACCCGTTCTAGATTTTGAAAAATTGCTCATTTTTCCATCATTTTCCTTTATTTCATACAGCACTGATTCAACCCTGTTACCCCTCAATTTGTCGTATGTTCAACAAGAACTTGCGTCATCCGAATTTCCTGAAGGTCACAGGAAGAAGAAAATTCAATTCTCTATTTTTTTTTGTCTTTATTTGAAATTATATTGAGTGGTTAGCACGTTCGCCTCACACCTCCAGGGTTGGGGGTTCGATTCCCACCGTGGCCCTGTGTGTGCGGAGTTTGCATGTTCTCCCCGTGCTGCGGGGGTTTCCTCCGGGTACTCCGGTTTCCTCCCCCAGTCCAAAGACATGCATGGTAGGCGTGTCTAAAGTGTCCGTAGTGTATGAATGGGTGTGTGAGTGTGTATGTGATTGTGCCCTGCGATGAATTGGCACCCTGTCCAGGGTGTACCCCACCTTGTACCCCATGCTCCCTGGGATAGGCTCCAGGTTTCCCCGTGACCCTGAAATGGAGTAAGCGGTAGAAGATGGATGGATGGATGGATGGATGGATGAAATGATATTGCGATATAGGCTGACGAGGTCACTCTAAAAGTCCCACTCTGTTTCCCAAATTATAGATTGAAAGTAAATTATTTATTAAAAGGAAACACGTAATACTAAGAAAAGTATTAAAATGAAGGGGGGCGGGGGGGGCACTTTCAATACTGTTACTCATTTAACATTAAAACGCTGCTATTATCAGAAAGAAACCTTGAAAAAATGGTGAAACGATTCAGTTTTCAGAGTTCCACAGGCTAAATCATGGAAACTTCCAGACCACTTTTGACTAAAGCCATGGATTCTGAACAGATGAGATGTCTGGTTTGAACTGTTTCGAAGCAGAGAAGAAAAGAAAAAGAAAAACATTCTCACTCCAAATGTCCTCAAACTTCTTTCAAATACGAAATGACAAAAAAAACTAGGAACATCCGGGAAAACTTTCTCGGGTGAGCTGCCTTCAGGTAAATAATTTACAAATATGCATGTGATTGGCTGCAACAGAGGGTCTGCTACAGAAGCTGCAATGATTTGTGTTAAAAAAAAAAAAACGGATTCACTGATGGACAGTGAGTTTCAATCACACGTTCATTGCTTCTGCTACAGTATATTTACGAATGCTCCGTGGACCCCGTAGTTGACGACGCCTGGTCCAAACAGTCCCGTCATTCTCTCTTAACTGTAAACTGATCAGACTCGTCCTGCAATTTCAGTCCTCCTTTGATCCTGGAAAGTAAGTTCCTGTCTTCTGGCTGCCTGCGAGCCGGTTTGTTTCGCTGGATGTTTGCGAGCCGTGTCTGGGGTTTCTACTCCGAAAAAATCTCTGACTTAATCATGAAAGCCTTTGTGATCTAAACCGCTTTGATTTCAAAAGTAATAGGTCACAGACTATTTCATAACACAGGCCAGCTGTCTTTTATAGAGCCCCACATTAGGGCTAGAATAAACATGGACTCACGGCTTTCTAGTTCCAAGACTGAGTTGGGTTTCAATGCGAAGATATTGCTGCTTGGCAGAGGTTGCAGTGGAAAGCCTCAACGTCATAAAAACAGTTTTTCTAGTTAAAGTACAGACATGGTTGTAAATTCTCAAACAAAATTAAATATCAAATAAAAAAACACAGCAGAACGACACAAAACCACCTCACCATTGGTATGTAAAAAGTAAATAAACTAAATTTAAAAAAAAAAAAAAAAAAAAGCCAACAACAGTATATTCAATAGAACAGTAGTTCTCAAATTGAGTTCCATGAAGTTTAGCCAGGGAGTCCATGACTGTTTTATTATTATTATTATTTAAATCTATTCTGGGGGTGCACAGAGGCTTAGTGGTTAGCACGTTCGCCTCACACCTGCAGGGTCGGGGGTTCGATTCCCACCGTGACCCTGTGTGTGTGGAGTTTGCATGTTCTCCCCGTGCTGCGGGGGTTTCCTCCGGGTACTCCGGTTTCCTCCCCCAGTCCAAAGACGTGCATGGTTGGCAGGTTTAAAGTGCCCGTAGTGTATGAATGGGTGTGTGAGTGTGTATGTGAGTGTGCCCTGCGATGGATTGGCACCACCCATACATGAGGGTGTACCCCGCCTTGTGCCCGATGCTCCCTGGGATAGGCTCCAGGTTTCCCCGTGACCCTGAAAAGCATAAGCGGTATAGAAGATGGATAGATGGATGGAATTTTATTCTGTAAAAGTAGTGCAAATCAACAGTGGCTTCTCATACTTAGCGGCATCCATATACATCAGCCATTCAACAAATGTTAATCTTCAAAGTCCTCATTCACAACTCTGACATATTAATTTCCTCTTTTGAGTGACCAACAATTTTTAATTTTTTAAATATTGCTATTTGACAGATATACACCAACGTTCCCGTGATTTGCTCACATTACTAGATGCACAATCATAAGTCAGCATGCTCATTGAGTCATTTAGCTTTCATAGAGTTATTATTGCACCTGGGGTTAGTGGTTAGCACGTTTGCCTCACACCTCCAGAGTTGGCGGTTCAAATCCCACCCCACCCTGCATGTGTGTTCTCCCCGTGCTTCGGGGGTTCCCTCACGTTTCCTGTCAAAGCTCATCGCGACCTTGCGACTGCTTCCCGATGCAGCCATGAGAATGTTTTCAACGCGTTCTTCTTTTTGGAAAAGCATCCTTAAAGGTTATCTGAAAAAAATATATATATATAAATTTATATTATGTTATGTTATTTATATTTATATATATATAAATATAAATAACACACGATAGGACTTTTATATTAGGAAAAAAAATTAATCCCTGTTAATTTCCCTTATGTATGGAGACCTTTGGGACACGCTGTTTTATTTTACACATTTGAATAATGAGCCTAATATTTGCATAGCCGGATCATGTTTATAAATGTGTCGTGAGGGGTCGGTGGAATTTATTTTACAGTTAAGGGAGTCTACAAAACCAGCAGGTTGCTGTTATCTATTCATGGTAGGACAAGAACATTGCACTCAAATATGTTAACGGCTGCTTTTGTTTTGGCTCGAACCCAAAAAAATCCATTTTTCAAAGACACATTTGCAACCAGTCCTCCACTTTGCAAGTCTCCAGCACGTCATTAGTTAGATCCAAACGTAGCCCAGCCGTGGTTATGGTAATCAATGCTTATTATTCGGAGCAGTGATCCCTAACCGTGTCTGCATTGATTCCCTGTTAGGAATCACACTGAAACTAATGCAGTTAATACAAATCATTTATCATCACTAAGTCAAATTCTCTCTCTCTCTCTCTCTCTCTCTCTCTCTCTCTCTCTCTCTCTCTCTCTCTCTCTCTCTCTCTCTCTCTGAGTGTTTGTCTTCTTCAGCATAATCCCATTTACATGAGAGAACATGACAAGTGGATAACAGCCGTGCTCGTAAATAAAAATACAGGGAACACTTTTTGTAATCGTTTCCAATGGAGGAAAACCGTGGCTATTTTAAATGAGTAATTATTCCTGAAAACACAATACAAAATTAAACCCATATTTCTTGCTTAAAAGGAATAAATTAAAGCCTTGTATAGCGAGCGTACGGGACACAAATGCTAATTTGGTGCGTGGAGTTTATACATCAGCTTCAATCAGCATGGGGATCCGTATCCGACCGCGCGAACCTTGCTTTTTAGACGAAAGCAGTGAAAAAGAAAGCAGCTGGCAACGAAGCCTGTTTGCTGGCGCCAAATGCGTCGACACTCCCCGAGGATTACCCTCAGCAGCACGCTCCTGCTGCACATTTATAAAAATGCGTCTGGGGGGGGGTGGGGTTGGACAGACACACACGGAGACACTTTTGCATTTTGTTCGGGTTGAAAAATAGACATTTTTATTGGCTTCCACATGAATGAATATTTACATGATATTCGTATTCCGAAATAAAATTGTATGCACCGTGGGCGTGAACGGTGTTGCAATTAACAAGCTCTCAGAACAAGAAGACAGACAAAATCTGAAAAAATAAAATGTGCAAGGTGGTCTTGAAAACACTGTGTGCCAGGTGAAGGCATGCTAGGTGTGAAGAATCATTTCCCTTATCTTGACGTCGCACAAAACATTCATCACTGTTAAAGTACTCTCTGAGGTGCACCTGAGTAACATAATCTGCGAGTTTTCACATTTAAACCTCTCCGTTGTATTTCCGTGGTAACTCTGCCGCAGGACAGTACGACATGAGGTTGTAGATTTAAGTATGTTTTTCATCGGTGTTTTGCGACCCTGCTAAAATCTGCACAGGTCTCAGTTTTAAAGACCTCATCAAGCATTAAATCTTTATCGTTGACTGTTAAAATGAAATACATTTCTCCTTTTTGTGTTACATTTCCATCTCCGTTCAACACGATTATCTACAGGCCACGTGTTCACGTTCCCTCAACAAATTATGTAAGTTTAAGACGTTTTTTTTCCCTTCCCTTTCTCAGAGCAGCAACTATGTAAATTGTTACTATACAAATTCGTCAGCCGTGAATATTTAAAAAGTGACCACAGGATCCGTTTTCCTTCTCAAAGCCTCTCTAAGGTACGTCACGTGCTCTTTGAGACTTTCCGTCCACGTGTGCCACGTACCCAGTTTCAGTGTGGACGCTTTGGCGTGATCCTGTTCGTAGTAGACGTTGTTGTCCTCGTTTGGGTCCTGGGAGAGGATGTACAGCTCACCGGCGTGCACGTCGGTCAGATTGGCACGGAAGCGAGAGGAGTCGAAACCCACCCACTGCGTGAAGCGAAAATCAGTGGAGCGCACAGAGTAGCCCATTACGGTGATATTAGCGAGCGAAGGCAGGTCCGAGTCATCACGGATAGTGTCGTTCGGGCGAGGGTACTGGCTGAAGGCGTACGCTTCGTGGTCGACGATTTGCTCGTGGAGCCCGAGGAGACGTGCAAGGTTCGAACCCTCTGTGCACAGGTCGGTCTTAAAGGAAGGGAACGGGCAGTGGTGAACGGAGGCGAGGCCGGCCAGAGACGCCACAGTGGGGAAAACATCGACTAACTCCACCATGCTGCGCACCAGATAGCCTGGAGGAAATCAGAGTGTAAGGATGATGGAATGACACAAAAGCAAAACCAAGCTTACCATACACTGACGTTAGCAATCGATAAAGCTACCACTTATTTCCTATGATCTGCAACTCCATTAGTGCACTCGGTTTCTCCAGTATAGTCCTTGGACCATTTTGCAGGTTCCCTAGGTTCCAACTATTGCATTTGGTTCCTATAAAACACACTTTCAACAGGGCCTCAAAGAGTAGAAAAGTGTTCGCTATATAATAGACGCCATTTTGGATGCCTTCCAGTACTGACAAAAGCCTGCCAAAAGACACAAGTTAAGCAAGCTTGACTGTGAACGCAGATGATAGGACTGTCTGTCAATGTTTAACAGTTGATGTTAAATAAGTAAGGAATAAAACGTGACAGGGTGTGCTGTTATAGGAAAAATAATCAAAGGCTAGGTGGCTCGACATGAAGTAGAACCATCGTTACCACACGAAGTCGATCACTTAGTCAATCTGAAATCTTCTCCCATAGCAACGTGCCAATCGTCATCATTTTTCATTTATTAACCATCAGATATATCTGATCCAAACAGCCGTTGCCTCACCAGCATCTTTATTTCTCTCTTGAAATTTCTCTCATGACAAAAATATGCGCCTCGTCACGTTACACAAAAAAAAAAAACCCACAGCATAAAACTAACCGAACACTCGTAACTAGAAATATCAAATAAATGTCATTTATCTAATTGTCATTTCACTAATAAATGACTATACGACAGTACACTGTTCATTGTTACATTACACGTTATTTTTAATCTGCTTATTATTAGGATCCGATTATGTAAAGCATCTGCCGTACAAGTCCCTACGATCGAGCTGTTACTATAGAAACAAAAACGAATTAGAACGAGTGCGAGTTGATATAAACCGGTTATTTTATAGATTATAGCCGTCGGAGCTGACGTTAAATAATAATAATAAATCCGAGCCTCCTGACCAATCAGATTCGAGAATTCAACATGCTATTCTACATGGGATAAAACAACACTAAAAGGAACGTTAAACAAAACGTAGCGTGACGATATTTATAAATAATACGGAAACCTACAGAATGCCTTTTAGCTACTACTGCTTCTTTAAAAAAAAAAAAAAAAAAAAAAAAAAAAAAAAACACGTATCTCACGGCCACCGATGACGACTTTTCCAGTTGTGTTTTCCAGTTGGATCTCCGTTAGCCGCATGAGATGATTTCAGTCGTTGACTGCGTTAAAAAAAACCCAAATTACAGATGCTGTGCGAGTCGAAGAGAATAAGATATTAAATGATGAGTATTGTATTAAAAGCAGCACAAATGCTCTATGAGAAAATGATGATTAAGTTTGCACAGTACTCCAGACACTACATAGGTATGTGTGTGTTCTTCACTTCAGGTGAAGATAATAATAATAATAATAATTAAAAAAAAATTATTTATACAAGTCTTTACACAAATCTCTGCTGTAGGCAACACTGAGCTAGACAAATCCTTACACAGGACTTAGGCAGTGTTCCCTTAGGAAGGTGGTCCAGACTTCGGCATGAAATTCGAGAGCACAGCTGCAGAATTTAAAACAGTTCCAGCAAGTGAAAGAAGAAGAAGAAGAAAAAAAAAACACGATACAGGACCTCTACGCTACAGAACTATTAATATACTAATCGTTATATTACAGTCAGTCTCGAAAATAAAATGCAGATTTATCGATTTCGGCATCTAAATCAAGTGCGACTCGTTCAAACGGTGCAAGTACTAATTCACTGGACGTCATAACAGTGTAGCACAAGATAGCCGACTGGAAGAAGAAGAAAAAAAAAAGGGTTAAATAATTCAATTTTACACTGTAGCGCATCAGCGTACACATAGGAGATGTTTTTGCTCGATTGCAAAGCAAAAGGCAGTAAATGTTCCCTGCAAATTGAAATCAGATACGGAAGAATTGGCTTCATCTAACGGTTCTCAGAGGACTCTCGCACAGTCGATGAGCGAGACAGACGCCTCAAGTGTGCTTACCTTCGTCAAACTGCTCCTGTGTGCTTTCAAACACGTTTACATAGGAGAACGTTTTCTCCCCGGGCCAAGGCAGGGGTGAGGTCACACCAGGAGCGTAGACTATTAACGGCACACGGGTGGCTACGTCAAAGTTGCTGTATTTGGCCCATTCGCCGTGTTCGCCGAGGGACCAGCCTGGAACACACGCTGCAGTGAGGATCTGATACACGGTCTCATTTTACTGTCTGCTTCATTAAAGGAGCCTATGACTCTTTGATTCGTATGATTAAGGATTTGCTGTCCCATTAGCATAATTCTTGAAACGAAACCGCGCTGTCTTTTCGCAGGCCGTGAGTCAGCACGTACGCTGAACATCACAGTGGAGGTTAGACGTCTGCGTGCTGAGATCAAGGACTGAGATGTGTGTTTCATATACAGTTCACTTGTGCATGTGCATGAGGATCGTCCGAGTTTGTGCCTTAAACAGGAGCGGAGCGGAGAAATCTGATGTTTCAAAACTGCCATCTAGTGGCGGAATGTAGACAGTTGGCAACTAGGTGCAAAGTTTGTATACCCTTAGGAAATGAATGAGAAAGGTTTTATAAGTAAATGGGGGGGGGGGGGGGGGGGGGCCTTTTTTTTTTTTTATATTAGGTGACTTCATAAAACTAATTCACCAAATAGTGCATGTTCATGCTTTAATTTTATAACTGCCTCCATCGTTTGTTTGTTTTTGTTTTTTTATTTCAATTGAGCAGCATTAATACTCTGTGTTCTTCATGTATATCTGTTATATGTCAGTCTGTTCGATTGTTGTTGTTTTTTTTGTAAACCAGAATTAAATGTTCACGACACAGCTGAGGCTTCATGACTTTTTTTTTAAAAAATATTTAACGTCACCGTGAAGTGCCTCGAAACGCGCAGCGTTATTCGATGTGTTGCTGTAATTTCCACTGACACAGGAAGTCAGGGCGGGACCTATTGAGTGACACGCGTTCAAACAGCCAAGAACACATTTTCGTCCCGTGCGTGCTGATAAGACTGCTCTCGCTCGACATAAGCAACTTTCTGCGACGTTACGGTTATAATCTTGGGGGCAGGACGTTTCAGATTCTAGAGAGCATCTGATTGGACAGAAAATCGAATGAGAAGCTGAAGTGCAGAATGATGTCATCAAAATTGCTGATCCGTATCAGTGGTAGAGAATACGGTACGTTTTGAACGCGTATATCTTTTAAACGCGAATTTTGTCATTGTTTTGGAGCAACACCTATAGCTTATAGATAATCTTAAAATGAACATATTCATACTAAACACCACAAAACTTGGGGACTTTAATACGTAACGATTTTGCTTTTGTTTTTTATTAGAACAATTGCTAAATTAAAGGCAAAGTGCGAGGTGCACGCAACTCCATATTTCTATAGCCTATGAAAAAATATAACAATTCACAAACCATGGTCTGAGGTGAACACCACAATGGTTTCCTTGGCCAGGTCCAGATCATCGAGGGCCTGCAGGATCTTCCCGACCTGGGCATCCACATACGATACGGCTGCAAAATAGTGCTGCCGAATACGCAGCTACAAATCAAACAGAAAAGCAAGAACAGACACTTAGCAACCTGCTCATTAATGCAGTTATCCGATCGGCCAATCATGTAGCAGGACATACTCGAAGACTATTAATAAACGGATTCAAAAATGGAAGTGTTGCTGTTTAACAAAGTAAAACTGCTGTTTAACAACATAAGTACATATTTCTAACTAACTAACGGGCATTACGATTCGGAAGGAGCCGCACCTGAAAATCTTTAGGGATTGGTCCATACGGGAAACTGATATTCAGAGCCTGGACATCCTCTCTCTTCCGGATGTCAGTCCAGGGGTTGTAGGCTACTTCTGGAAGCTTCTTAGGAACATCTGGGTCTGGAGCCAGTGTCATGTTCTCAATGGGATACAGCTTGAGGTATTCCTGTGACACAATAACACGCCGTCTTTTACTTCAGCCTAATTTTATCATGCAAGCACTATTTATTTATTTATTTATTTATTTATTTATTTATTTATTTTAAATGTCGTATTTTACATACCACCGGGATCCTGAAGGGAATGTGAGGTTTGTAGAAGCCCACTGCTAGGAAGAAAGGACTTTCTGTACCTTTCACAGCTTTGAGCAGTCTTATAGCCTCTGCTGTGTTCTCCAGGTCAGGCAGAGTTCTCAACGGCATGTCAGAAACGTTCACCGAGCACAGCAAGTTACTGTGAAGCGTGCCGTCTTTGTTCTTGCAAACCTAAAAGCAGAATCATAAGGAGTTGTGAAGTTGAGAATCGGGCCATACCCATGTCAGCTTTCACATCTATGCACTAAATCGATGCACAATCGCAATATT
The DNA here is from genome assembly GCF_001660625.3 of Ictalurus punctatus. NCBI lineage: Eukaryota > Metazoa > Chordata > Actinopteri > Siluriformes > Ictaluridae > Ictalurus > Ictalurus punctatus. Next base: position 24,583,964 of record NC_030423.2, read on the forward strand.
TTTCGGTCAAATATTTCCTTTATACTGTAGGTTTTTCAGGAACTTTTTCATGCATCGACAGCCAAATGATTCCACAAAATCAAAACAGAAAAAAAGATGTCGACATTTTAAAGCGTTACTTTAACCAGCGTTGATTCCTATTCCCCGTTTTGCATGAAATCCCTTGAATGGACACCAAAGCAATTTTGCTGCGCGTGTGCACCAAAAAGGAAAGTCGTATTTCAAATTGGAATTTGAAAACATCACCGAATGAAATAAAAGACCAATTCTCTCTGGCATGAAAATGTTTACATAATGTAAAAACAGTGACTCTAATATGACCTATTGCAGGGGTGGACAATCTAGCCGCCTAGTTAAGAGGCTGAAAAAAAGGTTATGTAGCCATAGTCCTGATAATATTTAGTAGTAATATCTAATGTCCTGATAACGATGGTGAAGCAGCATCATGTTTCCGTCGCCAGTAAAAGGCCAGAAAGTCTTTGGCTAAGATTTCAGCAGTGAACTGTGGTGATCTCTCGCCACAAGTTTGAGTCTGACTAGAATCTTCATTTTCGCTCAATGTAGTGTATTCAGTGCATCCGGAAAGTATTCACAGCGCTTCAGTTTTCCCACATTTTGTTGTTACAGCCTTATTCCAAAATGGATTAAATTCATTATTTTCCTCAAAATTCTACAAACAATACCCCATAATGACAACGTGAAAGAAGTTTGTTTGAAATCTTTGCAAATTTATTAAAAATAAAAAACAAAAAATGCACATGTACATAAGTGTTCACAGCCTTTGCTCAATACTTTGTCGAAGCACCTTTGGCACCAATTACAGCCTCAAGTCTTTTTGAGAATGATGCTACAAGCTTAGCACACCTATTTTTGGGCAGTTTCTCCCATTCTTCTTTGCAGGACCCCTCATGCTCCATCAGGTTGGATGGGGAGCGTCGGTGCACAGCCATTTTCAGATCTCTCCAGAGATGTTCAATCGGGTTCCAGTCTGGGATCTGGCTGGGCCACTCAAGGACATTCACAGCTGTCCTGTAGCCAGTCCTTTGTTATCTTGGCTGTGTGCTTAGGTTCATTGTCCTGTTGAAAGATGAACCTTCGCCCCAGTCTGAGGTCCAGAGCACTCTGGAGCAGATTTTCTGTACATTGAAGGATGTCTCTGTACATTGCTGCATTCATCGTTCCTGCTACTGAAAAACATCCCCACAGCATGATGCTGCCACCACCATGCTTCACTCTAGGGATGGTATTGGCCAGGTGATGACTGGTGCCTGGTTTCCTCCAGACATGACGCTTGCCATTCAGGCCAAAGAGTTCAATCTTTGTTTCTCAAGGTCTGAGAGTCCTTCAGGTGCCTTTTGGCAAACACCAGGCGGGCTGTCACGTGCCTTTTACTGAGGAGTGGCTTCCGCCTGGCCACTCTACCATACAGGCCTGATTGGTGGAGTGCTGCAGAGATGGTTGTTCTTCTGGAAGGTTCTCCTCTCTCCACAGAGACACGCTGGAGCTCTGTCAGAGTGACCATCGGGTTATTGGTCACCTCTCTGACTAAGGCCCTTCTCCCCGATCGCTCAGATTGGCCGGGCGGCCAGCTCTAGAAAGAGTCCTGGTGGTTCCAAACGCCTTCCATTTTTAGATGATGGAGGCCACTGTGCTCATTGGGACCTTCAATGATGCAGAAATGTTTCTGTACCCTTCCCCAGATCTGTGCCTCGATACAATCCTGTCTCGGAGTTCTACAGACAATTCCTTGGACTTCATGGCTTGGTTTGTGCTCTGACATGCATTGTTAACTGTGGGACCTTATATAGACAGGTGTGTGCCTTTCCAAATCATGTCCAATCAACTGAATTTACCACAGGTGGACTCCAATCAAGTTGTAGAAACATCTCAAGGATGATCAGTGGAAACAGGATGCACCTGAGCTCAATTTTGAGTATCATGGCAAAGGCTGTGAATACTTATGTACATGTGCTTTTTTTGTTTTTTTTTTATTTTTAATAAATTTGCAAAGATTTCAAACAAACTTCTTTCACGTTGTCATTATGGGGTATTGTTTGTAGAATTTTGAGGAAAATAATGAATTTAATCCATTTCGGAATAAGGCTGTAATATAACAAAACGTGCGAAAAGTGAAGCGCTGTGAATACTCTCCGGATGCACTGTAGATATGAGGTTACGTCATGCTGCACTAGGACTGTAGTTATAGAACAGTTTTCATGCTTTCCTGTACTTCTGTCACTGTTTCTGATTCCATATCCATTTGTATTCATGGCTAATCAATTTGCCTAGCAAAAAGAGTTCCCACCAAAAGCAAAAAAAAGGCAATAAATAACTAAATAAAAAGTGTATGAAGTAAAACTTTTTCTATGAGGAAATTCAGTAGGGAGAGGTTTTTTCTTTCTCTGGTTTTAATGAGTAAAGTAAATAAAACGCTGACGGCCTTTATATCGACAGCCTACTGAACATGCTTGCAAGTTTGAACGAAAAACTTTTAACATGGACGTTGTGTAACAGGTTTGTCCCAGGCTGGAGATCTCTCCCACAGTGTATGGTTTCTAATCAAATCAAACCTGCAGTTTGGGAAAACAGCAATTAGAACAGGGATGTCCAATTCATTTTAGGTAAAGGAACACATTACAGGTAGTCTAACGTCAAATAGGCAGGACAAAAACAAACAAACAAAACAAAAAAAAAAACATACTTTGATACTGTACATACATTTATACGGCCAAAAGTTTGTGGACACCTGACCATCACACTCACATATGGTCGTCACCCCCCGCAAGTTGTTGCCACAAAATTGGAAGCTTATAATTGTATAGAATGTCTTTATATGCTGTAGGATTACAACTACACTTCACTTGATCTAAGAGGCCCAAACCTGTTCCAGCATGACGATGCGTCTGTGCACAAGGCGAGCTCCATGAAGACATGGTTTGTCAAGGTCGGAGTTGAACACGAGCGTCCTGCTCGATGAACTGGAACGCCGATTGTATCTCAGACCTCCTCTGCAAATATCACAGCCTGATCTCACTAATGCTCTTGTGGTTGAATGAACACAAAAAAAATCTAGTGGAAAGCCTTCCCAGAAGAGTGGAGCTTATTATAACAGCAAAAGGGGACTAAATCTCGAGTGGGTAAAGTACTTATGGGTGTGGTGCTCAGGTGTCCACAAACTTTTCGCCATATAGTGTATATCCGTGAACTTTTCCACTTCCACACCTTGCAATTTAATTGTGTTCCACAAGACAATTTTAATTTAGATTTTGAATTGATTTGGTGGGACGGATTAGAACCTTTATCGGGCCAGCCCTAGCCCGTAAGCCGTATATTTGACACCCCTTTAACTAAAACAATGTAGCGAGGATGCCCGCTCTCTCTCTCACACACCAACACACTAACCTTCTTGTTTTCAAAGCTGAAAGAGGGTGGATGATACGGTGGTGCAGACCAGCTGTATGGGTAATCGTCCGTGTGATTGGAGGCGATGCCTTTATGTCAGACACGAGACAGAGACTATATTAGTGCAAACACAGACAGCATAGTTATACGTTATGGGTGTGAAGAATGAGTAAGAGAATGATGGCACGTTTGAGTACCAATAAGTCTGGAACAAAAGCAGTGAAGGACTTCAAAAAAAAGATCAGGCACCTGGATGGAAGACCTTCCCCACAGATAACGATGTGTAGCCGTTGGATTTGAAATACTGCGGCAGCGTGGTGTAGTTGCCTGCGCTGACTCTCCAGTAGGAGTTGAAGTCGTACAGTCTGGTGGTGTCTGGCCTTCGACTTGTAAGGAAAGACGTCCTGCTTGGGCCACATACTGCTTGCTTAGGAGGAAGGAAAAACAGAAGAAACTTTATAAAGCAATATAGAAATATAAAAGCTGGCTACTTAAACTACATAAGCAATTACAAATGTATAGGACAAGTCAAATATTTGTCAAATAAAATGTGCGTGTTTTTCATAATCAGAAATCTTAGTCTTATTTAATATTTGAACATCATGTACAATTCAGACGGGATTAGCATTCCAGGCATTGCTTTTTCTAGTGAGATATATCTGAAGAAGAATCCAGGAAGTAAAGTAGAGGTAATAAAAGTTGTGCGAATTACGCTGCTGTAGGAAGTGACGTATGTAGTAGAGTTCTTTCTCCTTAAGTTTATATATATATATATATATATATATATATATATATATATATATATATATATATATATATATATATATATATATATATATATGTGTGTGTGTGTGTGTGTGTGTGTGTGTATAAACAAAAAAACAAGTTACAAATTAAATTTTTCAGTTGACATTTTTCAGTCACTTGATAGGGTCAAGTGTGTTGTTTAATAGCATTAAGGTCTATAGTATTTTAGGGGTAATAGTGAAGATAAGGAAAAGTACAAAGGATTTATCATGTCCAGACTTTTGACAGGTAATGTATGTATGAATTCTATGTCTATGCATTAGACCTAGTGATGTGTCGTTCATTTTGAACAAATCTTTAATATGACTCGGGAACGAGTTGTCTCAGAGAGTGATTCGTTTCCAGACAGACAGACAGACATTTTAACTATATATAAAAAAAAGATAAGTTCATTTGGCTGAACGAGATTCAAAGATCTGAGTCAATAAAATGATCAGAACTTCCCATCATTAATTAGACCACAGGTTCCAACCTTGATCCTGGAGTGTTTTTTTTAGTGTTTTCCCTGTCCGAACACACACACACACACACACACACACACACACACACACACACACACACACTCTCTCTCTCTCTCTCTCTCTCACACACACACACACCTCAAGCTGTTAATTAGCCGATAAGTTGATTCTAGTGTGTTAGAAAAGGGAAACTAATACAATGTACAAAACAGGAAGTTGTCCAGGACCAGGGCTGGGATCCTGTGTATTAGACAGAGAGATTGATGATTACGTGTGTGTGTGTATATATATATATAAACTAAAACTACCTGTGCAAAGGCGTTGTAGAACACGGTGCTTTTAGAGGCAAGTTGATCAATATTGGGTGATTTTACCACTGGATCAGAGTAGCAACCCAGAGAGGGTCTCAAATCATCAGCTATTATGTACAGCACATTTAATTTCCCTATGAAGAGAAGAAAAACAAAAAGGTTCATGATGTGATCATGCAAAATGGCTTATAATTAAGTATAATGAACATTAAACGATTACGTGAATTAATTCAATAGTCACAAAGAGCTGCTTCATGAATTAGTGATGTGGGGAAATCATTATAAATATTAGCAATGCGTCAATAAGCTCTGAGCTAACAGGCTACCTTTTGAAAATATACACAGGTCCAGAAGGCAAAGCAGAAATAAAGGCAGCGCCGTGTGAGCCCTTGAAAACATCCTTAACCTTATTAACACGTAAATGCGACATCACATAAAAACTCCCGAAAGCTCTGCAGACTTTTGTCTTCCCCTCTCCAGCGGTGTTTGCTTCCTGTTTGGGTCTTGAAGCCCCGCCTTCGGCGTTCAACTCCCCCATTTAGCCGCTCCTATTGGTCATCTGATCTGTCAATCAGGTTTCTATATTTACATCTACATCAAGGGTATCTATTCAGTGCTCCACATATCCGTATTTCTTCTATATAAAGCTTATATTTTTATTAGCAAAGTACCGTATTTATAAAGGTAAATTCTCAAAGTGCAAACCTCTCTTTTTTTTGCCTCTTAAAAGTTATTTTGAGTCTTTTCAGAAAACTTAAAAGTAATAAGAACATTTGACTTGGGGATCAATTGGGACTAATATTAGTGTCTGTGAATGCCTGCCTTTATATATATTTAAAGCCATTTTATTTATTAATTACTGCCCTGGCCTCCTGGCTTGTTGATATCATGTGACTGGGTTCTTACTGGCATAATAATAATATCCATATTTGTATCTATATTAGGATTTGAAACCAATGTGGGCGTGGCCTAAACCAGAAGGGGTTAATTTTTACTTAATTTAATTTAATTTTATTGTATTTTTATGAACCCTACCACAGTGCTCCTGGAAATACTGAAAAAACTAGAAATGTCAGGGCTGTCAGTGTGAAGTCTGGCTCTGGCTGTTTTTCAACCTCAGCTACATCTGTCAAGTTTATAACACCCCCCCCCCCCCACCCCGCCCCTTGCACAATTATTGTTTATAATCATACCTTCCTGTGATATTTTATAACAAATTTAGTCGGTTCTACTTCACAAAATATAAACATACTAGTGGCCTAATTTAATCCACTACAACATTGACCAGGCAGCTGTTAAAGCCAATAAATGCTGTAAATGTTGATTAGATTAGATTAGATTAGATTAGATTAGATTAGATTTGTTGCCATTTGCACAGGTACAAAGCAGTACAGGTACATTGGAATTTTTGTGCATAACTCTTTGAGTCAAATTTTATAAGAATGACAGAATAAACACAACATTACAAAAAAAACGCTATACATACATTCATTTTTAATTTAACAAATAAATGTAAAATAAATGATTATATAAAAACTCTATCTGGCATAGCCAGTAAGATAATTAATAATACAACCCATTCATAGACCATCGAGTGTATGAATTAAGTGTCCCTGTTATGAGTAAGGTGGGAGGTGAAATATTTCCCTCCAGCCTCAATGTCTTTTGCAATCAGTCTGACAGTGGCTGGAAAAAAAAAACTATTATAAACATGTGCCTTAGGAGTGGCGATCCTCATTGGCCTTTGATGGCCTGAGTTATTCTACATGAACAAAGAGTGAGCAGGGTGATTTTGATTACTAAGGATACTCTACGCTTTTCTCCTGAAACGTTGTGTGTATAATATTTACATAGAGGGTAGCCTGGGTGGTATTTCCAAACCATACGGTAATACCACTGGTGAGAATACTTTCAACAAGTCCTCTGTAAGCCTGGGTGAGGGGCTGACGGCTGAGTTCGGACTTCTTCAGCAGCTTGATGAAGTACTGTGCTTTCTTCACTGTGGCCATGGTGTTATCAGCCAGGCTCAGGTTTCCCATCATGTGAAGAAAACTTGTGACTATCAGCCTGCTCCACATCAAACCCTTTAATGATAAGAGGCTGAAGAGATGGAGATTTCCTCCTAAAGTCAATAATGATAATGGTAATGCTGTAAAATGTTACTACGGTAAGGTGTTGAGATACAAGGATCAGCCTGAACAGACTGAATGTGCCCAATTCTACAACTACTCAATGTTCAGTTGGATTAAGATGTTGTGAATGTGAAGGCCCAAGCATATGATTTTCATCATTTTCATACTCATTAAACCATTCTGTGAGCCCTCATGCCCCATGGATGGGGTAGAGTCATCCTGGAAGAGACCACACCCATCCATATAGAAAAGTTTCTTTATAGAATAAAGCTGATCAGTACTTTGTATTGATTTGTAGTGATGCCTTTATTTAAGGAAAAAAAGTGGATACAAACCATGCCAGCAAAACTAAATGCCCCTCACACCATAACAGAGCCACCTCAGAAAAACCACATCCTACTGTTACATTCACTGTTTGTACTACTATTAATCAACAGGTTATTTAATGAACATACTGTATATTTTAATGTTAAATACGTTTCATAAGACTAATACTGTAATTACTATGTTTGATACTTAGGAAGAAATGAATAGTCACAAATCATCCACATGATCCATCAATGCAATATAAGGATAAATTCAAAAAGTAGTGTATGAGTTATGCAGTGCATCATGAGATATGATGCTCAGTAGCCAATGCATTTGACATATATTGCTCAATAGCCATCACGTTTGAGATATAATGCTCAGAAGCCATTGCATTTGAGATATAATGCTCAGAAGCCATTGCATTTGAGATATAATGCTCAGAAGCCATGCGTTTGAGATATAATGCTCAATAGCCATTGCGTTTGAGATATAAAGCTCAGTAGCCATTGCGTTTGAGATATAATGCTCAGAAGCCATTGCATTTGAGATATATTGCTCAATAGCCATTGCGTTTGAGATATATTGCTCAATAGCCATTGTGTTTGAGATATAATGCTCAGAAGCCATTGCACTTGAGATATATTGCTCAGTAGCCATTGCGTTTGAACCACTGGGCCCTAGCCACTACATCATTCGCATAGTCCTTCCCTGTAGTCTTGCTGTCCATGCCCTCATGAGAGCAGACATTTCCCGGGCCAGCGTTGTAGGCTGCGATTCCTCCTGAAACAGGACAAAGCATAACAGGTAACGATTAGCTGAGTAAGGAACAAGACATGACGGAGCATTATGTTACAGGAAGGCAATCAAGGATGTAGTGGTGTGATGCGTCCAGTTACTGTTACCAAGCTGAAGTTGATTATTTTTCAATTTTATTCCTTTTATTCCATAGATTTGTCAATAATTTGTCAATGATTTCATTTTTTTTTTAAATGTATGAAAGAATAACACGTTGTCATTTTTTAAAATCCTCTTAGACCCATGCTGATTGTTGTGGACTGTCTGCGAAAGTTAGTTCCAGTTATCACTTATAACATTTATAAACAGTTGTTCCCTCACCAACCTTTCTTTTTTCGATCTCTCTTAAGGTTAATAAGGCAAAAAGTGTACCTTCTCGTCTATACTTTTAGAGAAAGTTGTCACACTACACTGTTTGACTGTTTAATCAATCAAAATGTCAAGTCTAGTTATTGTAGCATAAGTACATTCACATATCTTTTTACTTCTCTTTAACAAAACAGCAACAGAAATGACACAAATGTGACAGTTTATACCTTTCAAGTGATCTTCCTTGGACCAGTCTGGGAATTTTTCTTGAATTGTTTTAATGAAAGTGATTAAAATATCAGTAGCTTGGATCATGTGTTCCTCGCTGTCCCAGTCTCCTGCTGGACAGTGGTAGCGTTTGTCAACCTAAAGAAAATGGTATCTCACATCATCTGCCATGTACCTCATGTGTTAAAACAACATTTAGTCATTTAAGCTAGAACCATAACAATGTTTGGTGTAAAATGATCAATTTCAGCTCAGACAATTACAGCTTATACAATTACAGAAAGAATGACTAGAACACCACTGTATTGTAATATGGATGTGTCACTTTCACCACACTTAAATGCATCACTAATGTGTTGTTTGAACAAACCTGCATAAGTCCAAAGGCATTGCCCTTGTCTCCCCAGCCACCAACAAGCCCTGATCCACATGATCCAGCCCTCGTCTCTCTGGATATGATTCCTGCGATCACAGCTGGGTCCATCTTTTTAGCTCTGGCAACTTTCATGATGATGGTCTTGTACTGGTTCATCCTCTCCAGATCAACTTCAGCCATTTTATGTGAGGCTTGCACACCTTAACAACAATATGTTAAATGTCAGGTTTAATATTCTGAACATAACAAGAAACAGGTGCAGTGAAAGTTAAGGGTCATACCACTTATGGTGTAGTTGTCCTGGGCAGCCGTTTCCTTAGCTGCTCCAGTCGTGGTGATCTTCATGAGATCTCCAAAAATGCAATCTAATAAAAAAATAATAATAATAATAATAAAAAAAAAAACAACTAACTTTGAGCTTTGTTTAACACGAAAACAGTTCTTGTGCAGGCTGACATGTTTAGGTTGTGAAGTTAAGTATGCAAAATACCCCAAAATTCCAGGTTTGATAGTTTCCTTACTTCTTAAGAGCAATATTTTGAGTTAATACTAATGGTTTCACCTTTCAAAACACCAAAAGAGGATTGTGTGACAAAATTTAGAGCTAGGTCTATGTAATTTTGGCAGTACTAGCCTACTGTGGGAATAAATTTAGGACACAGGAAAATAAGAGTGTAACAAAGTATGTAGTTTAATGAGAATCACTGATATCATATATATATATATATATATATATATATATATATATATATATATATATATATATATATATATATATATATATATCATACACTGTGGAGGGGACAGGACTAGTTGGAGAATAATTAGTGGGGGAAGGGTAACCTGGAGGTGTGGTCGTAGCAAGACTACTGTCCACAGAGGATATGGGAGACAAGTGAGCCTCAGTTTGAGTAGATGCTTGGGCATAAGTCGCCATCGGAATAATACGATAAGCAGGATTATGAGGAAACCCTGGGGGTACAGGTGAAGAGCAGAGCCGTTCTAGCAAAGCAGCAATGTCCACTGCCAATGCTTGAGAAATTGAATAGCTGAGAGAGAGGAGGCCCAGCTGATTGAGGGTGTTGGCCAGCTGGGCAGAGGACAAAAATGATACAATTATACACAATGAAACAGTAGTGGCAATACATATATATACATGTACAAGTATATGCAAATAATGTAAGATACAGGTATCAATACACAGCATGAAAAGAGCACAAAGCTTAAAACATGTATAGACACACAAATTGTTTAAGAGACACCAAAAACGTATAATCAGCTTAGGAATAGAGAGAAAATATGTGTAACAGTAAGCTATAATGAAAAACATGGCTCACCCATAATGGAGAAATGGTAAAATATCCAAAAGAAAAAATTCCAGAGCACGGGTGCGATGAGATCTGCACAGATCGACCGCTGGACGAGGAATGCCCGTGAAGGACATGGAAAAATTTTAAAATACCAGAAAGAAAAACATGAAGATAAGAGGATATCAAATGGCTGAAAATGGGTTTTAAGGGGATTTCAAAATGAGGAGAGCTGATTCTAATGGGATTTCAAAATGAGAAGAATAGAGTTTAAGGGGAATTCAAAAAGACATCATTAAAACATATTGGGATTTTTTTTTTTTTTAAATGAGATAATTGGGCATAGACTGTATAAATAGGGCATTGAGTCTGTGTACAGATTCAGATCACTTTGGGACGTCTCACCATCTCGATCTCACGCTGCTTTCGTGAACAATAAACTGGATTCTAGACTTTCAATTGTGGTTTTGAGTATGATTACTTCTGGGAAAAGGTCATTAGCACCTCTAGTCGTTTTTAGATTCAACACTACCAAAAAAGATATAATCCCTAAACAAATGAAAGGGAGACCGTGGTCATACTTTAGAAAAGTAGCAATATAGAAGCAATATTCATAATAGATACAATTAGATTCGACTTTATTGTCACTGCACAGAGTAAGAGCACTAGTACAACGAAATGCAGTCTGATGCATATGATGCATATTTCTAATCTGAACAAAAAAATAAAACAAAACAGTATATTGCTGTTATTGCAGTAAGACATTAACGCATGCGCAGTACAGACCGCATCGTTAGACGCACTTTCGTTTACACTTTGTAAATATATAACAAACTTGCAAAAGTAATAATTGTAAAAGTTTGTGTGTGTGTGTGTGTGTGTGTGTGTGTGTGTGTGTGTGTGTGTGTGTGTGTGTCGCACATAATTTCAATAGTTTCTCACCAGTATCTTTCCAATTTTCCATGAGTTAAGTCGAAAAAAGTTGATCGATACTGAACTGGACAAAAAAAATCTATTACGTATTCTTCTTCTTTATTATTACTAGTAGTAGCAGTAGTAGTAGTAGTAGTAGTAGTGTAACACAAATATTGTCCGTGTAGACGCAGCAAATAGCAGTGCAGGACAGGTCTTTTCTTTCTCTTTCGAAACACACACACACAGAGAGAGAGAGAGAGAGAGAGAGAGAGAGAGAGAGAGACGCTTCGTGAAGCAGTTTGAAACAGTTCAAAGAGAAACAGTGGATTCCAGATTTTCCTGGTGCCTGAGTGAGTCAGGTGAGTCATTTGAAAATAAAGCAGGAAATAGGGCCTTCTTTATTTTTCCAGCAGCTTTGTGGAAAGCTTTGTTTTCTATTTAACCTATTTTCTATTTAATACTTAACCCCTTCAGTTATAATTGCTTGTCCACGAATGTACAGTTTTTTATTTGTTCAGATTAACCAAAGTTAGAAAATTTGTGGCCAGATGAACAGATGGATCAGATGGATAAATTCATCTGCTCCTCAGTATATGAGACATGATGCCAACATTAGCGAATCAAGATGTGGTAGACTCGTACACAAAAAGACTGAGCTCTGTATTACATATCAGAAGTCTTTTTTCCCCTAAATCATTTCTTTTTGTTTTTCATTTGAATTTGTTGGCAGTTGGAAAAAGATCCAACATTAAAAAAAAATAAAAGTTGTTATCTCAAGAAACAAGTAAATAAATAAATAAAGAACTCTTGGCATTTATGAACTTTCCAAACCAAATTCTATACCAAGTAATATCTTCAGATATAAAAGTGTTAACCTGTTTTGTTTTGCTTATTTCAAAATGTGTTTAGTTCGCAATTTTGAGTTAAAGTTGCATAAATAATTTTTTTTTGTAATCAGTTTCAAAAAAGAAAATACGGACACTATCGTGCAATTTTGAGTTGAAATGAATGAAAGTTTTCAATTATAATGGAGTTTGTACATCTTCGTTGATATTAAACTTAAAGTTAAAGTAAACTTAAACTTATACCGACCTTAAAGAAAAAACATTACGTTAACATAAAGTGCAGTCTTTATTACTGAGAAATTAAATACTTTCTGATGTAGATAATAAAAATGTTTGTTATCTGTACTTTAATTTGTACTGTAAACACAAAATACCTAGTAAAAATGATTTAATCAACAATGTTTCTTTAATTCATGAAATTAAGTTAGTGTCGTTTAAAATGACCTAGTAAAAGCTACTTAATAAAGAATGTTTCTTAACTTATACAATTGAGTTAGTGTCACTTATAGTTAAAATTAACTTTCATTTACAGTGTCAATCTGTTCATCTGCTCCTCAATATATGAAGCATGTCGGTAGAATGATCGAGAACTGACCTTAACTGATTTCGCCGCTTCATACTTTTTTATTATTATTATTACTCTGGTAAGACATTTCTTATTCCCAGAATTTTTGTCATACGCCCAAAAAAAAAACCTTTCCATGACACTGATTTTGAACCTTCATTAATGAAAACACAGTTCTTGTGCAGGCTGACAGATGTGTGCAAAGCTCCAAACTTTCCCTCATTTCGTGTAGCAGCTCTGCCTTTTAACATCAGAATACGCTGCTTTGAGTTATCACTCAAAAATATGCCTTCTTTTCCCCCCAATTAAACCGGCAGCTTGGCTAATCGATATATATATGAATCTGGAAAGATCGAGAGGTGTTTTGAACTCTCCTGTCTTAACATGCACCCTGGAAGCTCCGCCCCCTTAGAGTTCATATTTAATATATTTGATGTGCTACTTGATCTCAAGGTGTACTTCACATGCATCATACCCTTTTCATGTAGGTTATCTTACCTTCTTGTACCATCTCAGTGTAATCATCGGATATGAAAAGTGCAGTAAAACTATACATACACACTGCATTGTTTTGCAGAAATTCTGCGTCTGTATAGTCTTCAGTGCTAAATGTGTATTTTATGCTACGTACCTGCTTGAGAGAATGAATGATGAATGTAACTTTAAGAAGGAGTGAGCAGAAGTTTTGAATTGACGCCACAAAGCTAATCAAAGAGATATCACTTCGTATTAGAACAAAACTACAGAATTAAAAATCTAGTGTGTATCTCTCTTTCCCAGCCCACCCTGCATTATAATTTAAACTGTTTCTCACCAATTGTAGCAGAGGATCCAGCTTCACAGGTTTCCATGACTTTTCCCAAAGTTATAGGCAATAGGTTATAAATTCATTAAATACAACAAACGGGGTTCTTTACTAAACTATCAATACTGACGATAGTGACACGAGCTTACTTTTCTATTATTATTACACAGAGACTGAACATGAAGTCTTTCTGACAGTAATATACAGCCAATTATGATACAAGGTATGGATCTTGTTTTGCCACTTTCTCACCACTCCCTCACACACACTCATGTATATCAGGAAACAGGAAACTGCTGTAGTCTTGTTGTAGTCAGACAATTTAAGAATTCTGGAGCAATTTTACACAAATAAACAAACATATTTGTATAGCTATGGGGCAGCTGTGGCTCAAGTGGTAGCGCGCGTTGTCCACTAATCGTAGGGTTGGCGGTTCGATTCTAGTCCCACGTGACTCCACATGCCGAAGTGTCCTTGGGTAAGACACTGAACCCCAAGTTGCTCCTGATGGCAAGTTAGCGACTTGCATGGCAGCTCTGCTACCATTGGTGTGTGTGTGTGTGTGAATGGGTGAATGAGACACAATGTAAAGTGCTTTGGAAAAAAGCACTATATAAGTGCAGACCATTTATTGACTCTCCTGCCATTTGCCAGAAGGTACAGGAATATTCGTACCTCCGCAACAGTTTCTTCCCATGCTCACCTGGGCTCGTCAAACAACCAACTCAGTATGACTCATACCACTGTACATGCACTAAGCCAGTAAGACTCTTAAGTAAGCTCATTACATAGCTGTATTAGGCTCTTCATATTATGAAACTCGTTTTTGCTGCCAGTATTGCTGCTTTACTTGTGCTGCTACATTACACAATAGCTTACAGTTTACAGTCCATGTCCTGTGAATTTACTGTCCTGTGTAAGGCACACGGTGGCTTAGTGGGTAGCGCATTTGCCTCACCCCTCCAGGGTTGGGGGTTCGATTCCCACCGTGGCCCTGGGTGTGCTGAGTTTGCATGTTCTCCCCGTGCTGTGGGGGTTTCCTCCGGGTACTCAGACATGCATGATTGGCATTTTCCAAGTGTCTGTAGTGTATGAATCACTGCACCCGGGGGCCATCTTCAGTCATCTTGACTCGCCATGGTGGTCACCAGTGAGAGTGAGGCCGATGCTGTGCAAGTCTTCTTCCTGTTCCGTGTCGCACCATGGTCCTGAAGAAACGTCATTTCGTTCCAATGTATACAATATATAGAGAGGAATGACATTAAAAACCCACTTGACTTGAAATCGTAAATAATTTTCAGCTTTGCTTGAAATTTTGCTAAAATTTGCTATTTAAATGCTATGTAAATTTGCTATGTAACAGTAACAAAGTAGTAGAGAACAAAAGACTAGAACTCTCACTCTACAACTCTCACTCTAGAACCCTTAAGGCTTCCCCCACAAGAACAATTGAAGAACCCTTAAGGGTTCTAGATTTTCTTTTAAGAGTATAGAATTACAGTGTATTTAGAGTGTGTTTATTAGAAATGGATCCACACTTGATCCCCTGAAACCCTTCAGGAGGTTTAACTCTTGCTTTGAATATTGAATGGTAAATTCTGAATACTATCACCTCTTCTCCTACTGCCTGGCATTCATCCAAAGCACATGAGCATGTCATACTTTAATTTCATTGTAAAAGCCACACTTAGATTGCTGTATTTCCTCCCGTTCTGTATATCACCTCCTGAAAATGATTCCTCACATCCACATCCACATACTCACTCACACCTAGGGACAATTTAGAGCAGCCAGTCCACCTACCAGCATGTTTTTAACATGTGGGAAGAAACCCATTTACTGTAGATATATGAAGAACTTCAGATCTCAGGAACCCATTACTCTCGAGCTGTGAGGTGAAAACACTCCCAATAATTCTTCTGAGCCAATAATTCTTTCCCTTTCTGTAATAAGCACTGTGATTGATGCTTAGGAACAATTATGTAGTCTTAAAATACCCACTTAACAACACAACACATCAACAATCAATGCAAAATAAAGATTTATTCAGCCAGTGTTGCATGAGTTTGCAGTGCTACAATATAGGAAATATGAATGCTGTTCAGTAGCCGTTGCGTTTGAACCACTGAGCTCTGGCCACTACATCATTGGCATAATCATTTCCCGTGGTCCCAACGTCCATGGCCTCATATGTGCGGACGTTTCTTACTCCAGCGTTGTAGGCTGAGATTCCCCCTGAAACAGTAAACAGGTAAAAGAAGTCAAATAATACGAATAAATTGCAGTGAAGAATATCAGTTAATACCTTTACTGATTACTAAACTCTAAAGAGTGTTTGTGAAAATCCCAGGAGATCAGCAGTTCCTGAAATACTCAAACCAGCTCATCAGGCACCAACAAACATGCCACGTTTAAAGTCACTGTTTCCCCATTCTGATATTTAATGTGAACATTAACTAACACTCTTGACCTGCATGATTTTATGCATTATGCTGCTGATACATGATTGGCTGTTTGGATAACTGCATAAACGAGCAGGTGTACAGGTATTCCTATTAAAGTGGACTGTGAGTGTATGTACAAGCCAGGATGAATAAATGGGGAGAACATCACATTGTGACTTTGTTAAAAGGTCTCAGCATCCATGAACATGCACCCAAGGAGGTATCCTGGTGATTCTCCCTACCAAAGGTTCATATGCGCCGTCTTGATCCCCAGTGATGATGTGTTATAGGTGTGTCAGTGAAGTGGGCTTAAAAATGAGCTCAAACAGAGACCAGATTTAAAGTGTATTTCACTATATTTAATTCCCTAATACAAATGCAAACAACTAGCTGTGTGAATCTACTGTCTGGGTTTAGAAACTAACCAGCGACAGCTATGATGTAAAAATTACTTCCTACCATTCTTTCTATGTTCCTTATGGTCGTTGATTTTAGCTATTGATCTTCCAAGTGCAAAATAATCAGCCATATGGCATTTGTTAACAGTGAATAAGATGTACGGAGTGGGAAAAAAAAATCGACCTTATTTTGATTTACTTTGAAAGAGAAGTAGGGCTTAGCATGCCCTGTATACCTTTAAACTGGTGCTCCTTGGGCCAGTTTGGGAATTTTCGCTGAATTGCTCTTATAGAGTCAATCAGAATCTCAGTCCCTTGTGTGACATGCTCCTCACTGTTCCACGCTCCCCTCGGTGTGTGGTAGCGCTTATCAACCTTGAGAAATGGGCGTTACATATAATTATAAACATTAGATTACTTCATTTCAGAGAATTGACATCAAATAGAGTAGGCACAAGTTAGAACAACATTTAGAATTTGAAAACAGGAACAGTTGCAACAGTTTCAGTTCCAAATGGAACTGTCGAAATTTCGCAATCGCAGAAAGAACAATTAAAACAATAGTAACATACTGTATTTCTCTGACCTTCACTCTTTAAATGATTACTGCAAACAAACCTGCATAAGTTCAAAGCCATTGTCGTGATTTCCCCAGCCATCGACAAGCATTGCTCCAGCCCAGTATTTTTAACATGGAGTAACCCATGTCCACACGTTTCAACAACTCTAACTTCCACTTTTACCTCACATCTCAACCGCATTACAACAGGTTTTAATTTAACCCAACCTGCATGAGTCCGAAGCCGTTCCCGTGGTCTCCCCAGCCATCAACAAGCGCTGCTCCAGCCCTCGACTCTCTGGATATGATAGCTGCGATCACAGCTGCGTCCATCTGCTTAGCTCTGCCAACTTTCATGATGATGTTCTTGTACTGCGCCATCCTCTTCAGATCGTGCTCAGCCAGTTTATATGAAGCTTGCACCCCTTTAACAAGAAATACCTTCAATTCTGGATTCAAGATTCTAGCCACAACCATGACAGATACAGTCAATTTAACAAGACATACCCTTTACAGTGAGCTTGTCTTGGCGAGCTGTTTGCTCAGATGCTCCAGTCGTGTCGATCTTCATGACATCTCCAAAAATGCATGAGAGAGCTGAGGCGTAGAAGATCGCCAGCGCTGCTACAGAGACAGAAACAGGTTTAAGATAAAGAGTCAGTCTATTTCACTAACTCTCTCAATGCTATTGCTTTTTCCCCGTTTGGTTTTAAGAACAGATAAGGCATTTGTTTCTTCCAATCCTTTTGTGGCAGATCACAGATCCAAACGAGCGATTCACCTATGATAAGGAGTTTCATCTTGCTTCAGTGAGAAATAAGTTCTTGTGCAGATCCCTTTGGCAGACAAATCTAAGTGGGTTTCACGAGTTGACACTTCTAAATAAAGGAGGAAGTAAGGACTGGTCACTCTTATTGCAACATCTGGAAATTCCCACTGCGTTTATCAAAAAATCTGGAACTATACCAGGTGCTGCCCATAGAGGAATGGGTTCATATTTTGTGTCTTGGCTAATATAAAGGATATTCCTTTTAAATGCCATATGTTTCATGTAGACATATCATATCAGTGTCCTTGATTCCATTTAACTAAAGCTTGTACTCTAAACAGGAGAAATATTAAAGCACCATAAGAGAATGAGGATCATTGTTTCCAGCTTAAAACGTTTTAATTTTAATTTTCTTGTCATGGCATACCACTTCTTTTTAAAGGACATACAGCCCTCTCTGAAAGTATTGGAACGGCAAGGCCAGTTATTTTTTTTGTTTCTATACACTAAAGACATTTTTGGTTTTAGAGCAAAAGATGAATATGAGACAATAGATCAGAATTTCAGCTTTAATTCCCTGATACTTACATCTAGATGTGTTAAACAACTTAGAACATGGCACCTTGGGTGGCAGACCACCCAGTTTTTAGGTGAACAAAATTGTTGGAACAGGTAGTCTTAAAGTAAATTAAAGTAAATAGGACTTCTTCTTTTTTTTTTTTTTTGCATATCCCTTGATCTTAAACCTAAATGTCTTCAGTGTATAGCAAAAACAATAGAATTCCAATACTTTTGGAGGTGAGCCCATTTGGAGGGGGCTATCCATGAAGAGGAGTCAGGACAGCAAAATTCCTCATTCTCTCTGAGTGGGAGGGATGCAGTTGAACTTTTTTATTAGCTAGAATTTGACTTGTTGCCTAGCCGATTATGTTAGCTACTGAAATCATTTGGTAGTCTAACCCTGCATTAGCAAAGAATGCAGTTTGTGTCTTGTACAGGGGCAAAGATGACGCTTCATTTAATACGAGTCTTAGCACTCCAGCAAATTGAACATTTTTGCTGACGTAGGGCCAGGGGCTCTCATCCTCAAGTTCCACACCGCAGTCTGGTACCTTATGAAAGTTTGAACCCACGTTCAGACTTTCAAGGATAGCTGTAGTGCTAACTACATCGTGTAGCATGAGAAGGTTACCACAGATTACGAATTCTTGATAGTTTATTTTTACATTGATTAACTCAAATGAGTGCTGAACTGAAATGATTGAATGCTAAGCTGAGCACATTCAACTGATTGTAGTGTACAGTATTATTCAATTTCAATAATACTCAAGTAAAGTACACATATGTCAAAATAATACCTAAGTATAGTAACAAAGGATCAAGGATACTCAAGGGTTTTCCACCCCTGCTACTTTTATATATTTGATAGCAGTAGTTACCAAAGATTATTAACAATGATTTATGTTTTGTGAAATGAAAGTGTGCTGCATGCTACAGTATGACACTCTTAGCACATAACTGGAAGTTCTCCTTAGTCATAAAAACAGACAAAGTATCATGAAAGGAATGAGCGTATACTGTTATAGCCTGTGGAGCTGGAGGCTGCTCTGATTGGTGAATCAACTGTATCAAATTCCACTGATGTTGGGGTGGTGCACTGAAACAAGTCTCGTTCATTTAGAGGAAGTATTTAGGTATATATAACAGTTAAAACTGTCCTCACATTCAGTTCTTTTCTCTGTACAGGGAAGTAAGAAGCGCCACCATGGGTGAGTTTATTTTCTGACTCATATTAAGTATTACCATAAACTGTACTAGAAGTAATTGTGTAATAGTACCATTATACAAGTACTAAGTGCCTGATGTTTTGGTTTCACTTCAATTCTTTATAGTGATAGAAATGTTTATCCTCTAGCACCATTCTAAAGTTCTAAAGTGCAAAGCTGGTTGGTACTCTGAGGTATCAGATAATTTTTTTAATGTGTATCCTAGCTGGCATTTTTGGAGACGTCACGAAGATCGACACGACTGGGGCATCGGAAATAACAGCCAAGCAGGATAAACTCACTGTTAAAGGTGCAGAATCATAACTTGCATATTTTTGCTTGTTATTTTTGAAAATTAACTTGCGATATCGAGCAATGATGATTGATTTCTTCTATAGGGGTGGAAGCCTCAAACAAACTGGCTGAGCATGATCTGAAGAAGATGGAGCAGTACAAGAGCATCATCACCAAAGTTGGCAGAGCTAAGAAGATCGACCCAGCTGTGATCGCAGGCATTATATCCAGAGAGTCGAGGGCTGGAGCAGCGCTTGTTGATGGCTGGGGAGACCACGGGAACGGCTTCGGACTCATGCAGGTTGGGTTAAATTAAAACCTGTTGTAATGCGGTTGAGATGTGAGGTAAAAGTGGAAGTTAGAGTTGTTGAAACGTGTGGACATGGGTTACTCCATACTCCAAATACAAGTCAACACAGTGGGGCTTATGAATTCTGATGCTGTAAAACTGAGAAAGGTTAAGCCATTCTAAAAGGCAATAGCCCTTGTTGAAAATATAACTGACTGTGTACATAGTGGATTTTAACCAGTTTTTATGGGGAGTGGTGGCTCAGTGGTTAAGGAAGTTAATTACTGATTGATAGATTGTTAGTTCAAATCAAAGCACTGTGGAATCCTTGAGCATATCGCTTAACTCTCAACTGCTCACTTTTATCCTTTTATCCTGGGGGTAAGGTGGGGCATGAAGTTGGTGGTTCAATTCCCGCCTCCGCCCTGTGCGCACGGTGGTTGCATGTTCTCTCGGTGCTTCAGGGATTTCCTCCAGGTACTCCGGTTTCCTCCCCCAGCCCAAAGACCTGCATTGTAGGCTGATTTTCATGTCTCAAATTGTCTGTAGTGTGTGAGTGTGTGTACGACCTCTGATGGGTTGGCACCCCGTCCAGGAGTCCCCTGGGATAGACTCCAGGCTTCGCTCGACCTTGTGTAGGATACATGAAATGGGTGGATGGATCTAAATATTTGTGATTGAGCACCACCATAGAGAAATAATGTATACATTCGAAATGGTTGGTGGAGTTTATATTATCTTGCTCACTCGTACTGTCTTTAGGTTGACAAGCGCCACCACACTCCAAAAGGAGCCTGGAACAGTGAGGAGCACGTCACCCAAGCCACCGAAATTCTAATAGAATCCATTCAAGCAATTCAAAAGAAATTCCCCAGCTGGTCCAAGGAGCATCAGTTAAAAGGTACAAACTAACACTTTATCAGTATGTTGCTTCAGTTGTCAAACAGAAGGTTGTAAATTCAATCGCAGGGCTATCAGAGGACCACGGTATGGCCCTTGAACTATGCCTCTATATCTTAACAACTTAGATATATTCAGATTTTTCAAATATTCAAATATCACCTTGCATCTTCCAAATGATTAAATGTAGATTGATGTCCTTTACACATACACACAAACAAATGAAAGGAAAATCTGGTGGTTCTGTTATGCTGCAGGAGAACATTTATTTATTTATTTATTTATTTATTTATTTATTTATTTATTTTCGTGCCATGGTTTGAATCCACTTGTTCTCTTAGAGTGAAGCATCACTGCAAAACAATACAAAGTTCCTCTGACTGATCACCTGTATCCTATTCTTTTTTTCTGCTCATAACTTCCTTCCAGTATTATTACAGTGAATTTCCTCACAGTTATTTTATCTTTGTCCTCTGTCTCCTGTTTCAGGAGGAATCTCAGCCTACAACGCTGGCCCAGGAAATGTCCGCACGTATGAGAAAATGGACAGAGGCACCACAGGAGATGATTATGCCAATGATGTGGTGGCCCGGTCTCAGTGGTTTAAACGCAATGGCTACTGAGCAATGTTCTCTCCTTGCCCTCTAGCCCCTCATAACTGCACTGTGTTTGGAACAAGTATTTTTAAAGTATAAATCACAATTGCTAGAAGTTTGTACTTATACTTATAAGGCATACTTAGCAACTTACTGTATGTATCTCTCCGAGCAATGCTGAATTAAACACTGGTGCTATGCAAATGGTACACACCGTTTTGTGAACATTTTTTTAACAGACTGTATTGTGTTTATTATGTTAAAAATATATTTACATTACATTTACATTTATTCGTTTAGAAGACGCTTTTATCCAAAGCGACTTACAAATGAGAAAATACCAGCAAAGTGATATATCAAGCAGAGAACAATACAAGTAGTGCTAACATTCAAGATCCATTAATTGAGTTCCAGAAGAAGCAAAGTGCGCAGAGTAGAGGTGTAAATGCAATATATATATTTTTTTTTATATATATATATATATATATATATATATATATATATATATATATATATATATATATATATATATATATTTTTTTTTTTTTATTTTTTTTTTTTTTTTAAAAATTTATGACTTGGTTAGGTGTTCACGGAAGAGGTGGGTCTTGTAAATATGGGTTTGGTCTCCGCTGGAAACATTTGTGGAAAAAAACTTTCAAAAATAGCAATAACTAATAAGTTCTACTTTAACTGAGTTATAAACTAATTGTAATTAATTATATTGACAATAAAAAAGTTAATACACACCTGCGCATAGAAGGGTTTTCTTAATTTGTAATAATTTCTTTAGAGTAATAGTGAATACATTAACTTTCATTGTGTTAATGTATTCACTATTAGACACACGTGAAAGCATAAAACGTAAAACATGTTTAACAACTATTCAAACTAATTATAATTTACAATTCTAAAAGTATTTTTGATGAAACTTTGGCATGGTCGAGCACCGAGCGCCTCACTGTTTCCTTTTTACTTCTAAATGAAAGCTACTTGTTTGGGGAAACACTTTATTTTAAGTAAAAAATAGTTTGAAGTAAATCCTGCGTATTTTATTGTAGAGATGGCTAGGGGGATTTGCCCATTCAGCCACAAGGCACCGATTTTGAGTGAGGAAGCCTAGGGGTGCAGTTGGCGTTCCCATTCATCACCAACATGTTCATTGGGGTTGAGGTTAGGGTTCTGTGCAGGACCCTCAAGTTATTTTACACCAACCTTGGCAACCCATGATTTCATGGACCCTTCAGGAAGCCCTTCCTGAGAGTGTCTCATAAGATACAGCACATGAAGCGTCATAAGAATTACAGTTGTCATTATGTACTGTGGTCAAATGGGGTTAAAATTAACCTGTGACCAATCACATAGGTTCATAACTAACTAACTAACTTTCTAACTTTCATTTCAACATGGTTAATTGAAAATAATAATAATAAAAAATATATAGTGGTTTTTGACGTAATATATTTTAATATTATGAATTCACTGGTCTTTAATTTCCAATCTGAAAAAAAAATTGTTGGCTTTTGGAATTCATATCTTTGTCACATTTTTTGCTTCCATACAAGTAAAACTTATTTTTGGAACAATACATTACAAAGTTCTTTTTTTTCTCCTTTATTGTATGGAAATTGACGACAAAGCAATGATTCAAATGGTATGTAGGTCTAGTTTTTACAAAGATTCACAGCATATCTCCTGCACCATACATAAAATGCACCATGATGCAGGTCTTTTGAACATTTATGAGTGAAATAACCTTAAACAACAGTCTAGGGGCTTCTAGTACTGACCTTCTTTAAAAGTGCATGATGCCATGATTGCTCTTATATGTCAAATGCGTATTAATGTACTGTTCCCCATACCTTTAATTAACATGCCAACATATTAATAGTATCTCCTATTGGAAATAGGAATGTCATCTTGATCTTAGATGACATTTGCCATGGGTTATCTTCATTGATGCCACATTATGATGCCGTGCAACTGATATTGCCACACTCTTGATGCTTCTCAAAAACTGTAGCTTAATATCCATCTTCACGCGTCCATGAGTTATCTCAAATGAATAAGCTATAAGTTGTAAAGTCGTAAAATACAACAGAAGGATCGACCAATCTCTATACGGTCTTGGACAAAAAAAAAAAAAGTCAATATAGTGGGCTTATACTCTTCTGTAAATATTACCACAAGAATATGTAGTCTTCATTTTGACACAAATTGCAGCAAATAATGATAAAAAATAAGAACAAGTTCTGCCTCTTTTTGTTGGCATTCCCTCACGTATACACACCCATGTCTATCAGGAAACAGCTCTACTCTCACCGACAGTTGAAGAATTAACAATTGGATCAACCATCTGAATAAAAAGTCCATCTAGTGCCAGAGTGAATCAGATAGACAGGTTAGTCATCTGAACGAAAAGCAAACACTGTACTTTCTAAGTCGTGAAGTTTTGTTGTCAACAAACCTGAATATTATTGAATACTTACGGCTTTTTTCAAAGATAATTTTTCATTTCCTCATTTACGAGGTAGAAAGAGCAAAGATATTTTATGTGGCCTACGGAAGATGTCTGAATTGGGATGTGGAGCCTGTTATAGGATCAATAAACAAAATATGGTGTCACACATTGCCGGGACTAAAATTTCTACATGTGCACAAAAAGTGGTTATGAGTGGTAAAATCAGGCAGGGTGTGGATCAGGTGATAAAAGAGAAATCAACTGGGTATATTACAATATCTACAAATTTTGTCTCAGTAAAGCCCTCTGTCACACCTGTACATTAGGCACTGGCACTCTAATGCACTTAACCATTTCCAACTTCTTATAGAATATTTAAAGCATATCATTCCTTGCAAGTGTCCTTCATCTCAATACCAAGCTTTTTCTGCTGTTTATTATGTTATAGAAACTGTGTGTATCATGTTGCCTTCTCGAGAATCATGTAAACTTTTGAACAGGATGATCAGTGTAAATTGTTATTATTTTGTCTTCTGGGAAACATGTAAATATCTTATGTAGCTTCTGACGGGCAGTACTAATTTTTTTTTACACCCCCCTGGATCTTAATGTATCGTGTTGCCTTCTTGAGCATCAGTGAACGTTTGCACCTTTTGTAATAGTCGTGTACGAGTCCCTCAGTCGTCCTCAGTGTGAAAAGATGGATCTCGACATCATATAGCTGTTGTTAAAAGGAAAAGGGTGAAATATGTAGAAGATGCTGGAAAAGTAAAGAATGTGCAGGACCTGGAGGATTTTTCTGAAGAACAGTGGGCAGTTTAACTGCTCAGGACAAACACGGGACTCGTGAAGAACTCTCACAAAACATAAGCACATCCAGGTAACGACACACGGGATTAAGAATCGAGCGTGTGTAAACTTTTGAACTGGTTCATTTGTGTAAATTCGGTTATTATTGTGTCTTGTGGACTATATGTAAACATCTGTTATGTGAAATAGTTTATTCAGGGCGGATTAAATAAACAACTAAACGCAATTTTTATGATTCCTCTTATGATTCTTTTTTAAATTATTAACATTTTGCTGATTCTGCAAGGCGTATGTAAACTTATGACCTCAACTGTACATTAAACACAATGATATTATGGACTGAACAAATGACACTGTTGTCTAGTGAAAATATAATTGAACACACGTGAAAAACTTGAAATAAACTTGCATAAACTTCACATTTTGAGGAGTACGTCTGCTAGAACAGAAACGCGGGCTACAGCAGCAGAAGAAAAGAAGAAAAATTCATGCATGCACAGAACTGCTCAGTGTTCCTTCCAGCCAATGAAGCCATCCCTGCAGCCATCATTGCTTAAAGTCTAAATCACTGCTTAAAGATTAATGTTTACTCTGTAGAACAAAGCATGAATAGAATTTTTTAATATCATATTTAAAAATAAAAATAAGTCAATTTAAAAGTAATTTAATAAACCATGTTCTCAAGTACAATAGCGAGAATACATGTAGCTACTGTTTATCCCTGGCTACTTGTCTGGACAGAAGTAGGTATTTTCCAGTATGAGTCTGTAGCATGTATCATAAGCTGCAAACCCTGCCACAACACATTACTATATCTCAACACACCCAACCATGTTCGCTGTTAAACAGCATAACATTGGTGGAAAATTAGGCGTATGCCAAACGACAAAAGGGTGTGCCATGGGAATGTATCAAAATGTGTCATCACCTACATTATTTAAAGGAACTGCTTATGAAAATGTAAACTACATAGCCTTACCTCATACGAACACTTACAGCTCTTTTCTCTATACAAAGCTCTCAGAAGCACCACCATGGGTGAGTTTATTCTTTAACCGAAACGCAGTCTTCCAAATTATCATTAATAATAATAATTTTCTTCATCTGTTATTATTATATAGCAAAATGTTCTGCAAAGGTAAAGTTATTTCGGTTTTCTTGGATCTCAGTTTAGCTTTTCTATGCCAATCCTAGCAGGCACTTTTGGAGACCTTATGAAGATCAGTACAACCGGGGCATCGAAAGAAACAGCTAGTAGGGATTCACCCACTTTAAAAGGTCAACTTTTACACATTATATTTGAAAGAATAAATACGTACCCAAAGTAATAATGATTGTTTTGTGCATTATTTTGGAAACTTAACTTGAGGTATCATTTTACTTCCATAGGTGTGGAAGCCTCACACAAAATGGCTGAGACTGATCTAAAGAGGGTAGACCAATACAAGGCCATCATCCTGAAAGTCGGGAGAGCTAAGCAGATGGACCCAGCTGTGATCGCAGGTATCATATCCAGAGAGACAAGGGGTGGATTATACCTTACGAAGGAAGGCTTTCAGAAAGTTGGCAAGGGCTTTGGCCTAATGCAGGTTGGTTTAAAGCAATATTTCAGTAATATATTTGAGTTCAACTTTCAACTTATCTGAACGTTGCCTAATAATGTTTTACACACCATAAGCCGTATTCAGAGTTGCCGACTTAAGTGCAAATGTTACATCAATATTATATTGGGGAAAGTTCTTGTATTCAGACTACATCTACAGCAGTGGTTCTCAGAGATCGGAAGGGGGGCGCAAATTGTTTTCAAGAAAAAAAACACAGACAGGGCATCATTTGGGTGTCTTTTATTGCTTTTCAAATGTGCATAAATGAAAAACCCTGCATTCCCGCTCCCTCTGCATTTTATTTTTGTTGGGGAGAGGCGGAGCTTAGCCTGCCTTTTATCTAGCTGTAAGTGCAGACCAGTGTTGCCAACTTAGTGACTTTTCAGACTTTTTTTGGGGGGGGGCTTTGTAACAAAAGGTTGAAACGCTCTGATCTACACAAACTATTTTAGTTGATATTCTGGGCTCAGAAGAAGGGTATGGTGTTTTTTTTTTTCTTTGTTGTTAAATTTAATGAATGTTGTTAAATTTAATTAAATTTTTTATGAAAAACGACTAATATGATGATATCCTGTATGAAAGAGAAGTCGGCAAGCATTTAAAGAACTCTAATAGGAGTATACTGGGAATATATTGTTGCAGGAATAGTCTTAGTTGTACTTATGACATTAATGACTGTGACATTTGGATTCATTTAACAATACAGGTTTCATCCCTCATTAATCGGCAGCTTATCAAATAGCACTTGATTCAGTACATCTCATTGTTTTATTATTTTTATGTTTTACTCAGACTCCACCCTTTGTACATAACTCTTGCCTAACTTAATTCTGGATTATGTCTGAAGTTTTACAATTTCTGTATTAAATTCTCACTGCGTACTTAGGGTTAGGGTCAGGGTTAAACACAGTTCAACAATGCAAGTCAACGGACCTGGCCATGGAATAGCTGAGCAGGCAATTGTCCAATTACTTTTGGCATGTAAAAAAGTGTTGGGACATATTTGAAAAGTGACACATTTATCCACAGTGCCACAGTATACAGTATATTTAAAATGACAATTTACTGTAGCATTAGCTTGTAGGATTATGTTAGCTTGTCCATTTACTTTGCTCCCTAAAAAAAGAGGGAGGGTAACGTAGAGTATAAAACCTGCTGTAATTCATACACTGTTCATCTGATTTGGATGCAAATACGCTTAAATTAAAGTCTGCCGTTTAGGGTCATAATTCATTATTTAATTTCAAGTCTAATACACTGTGATAGACAGCTAAAACAACAATAACGTTTGTCGCTGTCCAAATATTTATGGGCCTGACTGTACATATATTTTTTATAATTCATTTTCTTCAGGTTGACACAGGCTGCCATGAGAAAAGGGGAACATGGAATAGTGAGGAGCATGTCACTCAAGGCACAGAGATTCTAATCGGCTTCATTAAAGAGATTCAGAAGAAATTCCCTACCTGGCCCAAGGAGCACCAGTTTAAAGGTACAAGATCTCCTCATCCTCATCCCACCACACATACACTTAATGTGTTCTGGTATTTTTATTGTGGGATGCCCAGTGTTCCTGGGATAAACACTCCAAAAACTCCACCTTGAACCTGACAAGGATAAAGTGCTTACTCATGATTAATGAATGAATGTTTCTGGTGTTCATTCATACATTCAGGCAGCAGCATGTTGCTTTATTATCTTAATACATGCCAGCATTTTAATGGACTGTGCTAGTAACCACTAGTGCGGTACTATTAGGTCTATGACCAAGACCTCAAACCACCAGCTGCCTTACATTCTATGTCTTCTCTCATGTATGTCTCCTGCTTCAGGAGGAATCTCAGCCTACAACGGAGGTCCAGGAAACGTCCGCACATATGAGCTCATGGACAAGGGCACATCAGGAGATGATTATGCCAATGATGTGGTTGCTCGGGCTCAATGGTTTAAACGCAATGGCTACTAAGCAGTATTTTTATTCCTATCTCACGCTGCATACTTGGCACATTTTTGACTGTATAACTGCATGTGCTGTATTTTTTTCAACTAGAAGCTTATACTTACAAAGTGACAGGGCTACATAGCAATCTTTATATCTTTTGTAACTTAAAAACTTAAACACCTGTGCTGTTTGAACTGTTGATCGGCAATAAGTTGGTAACAATTGGCATTGGGATCGTATACAAAAAAATTTGCACTGTATGTTCAGATGATTTCTGCTGGAAATTAGAATAAGAACTTTTACAAATAAATAACAGGTTATGCTTTTAGTTGTCAAGTCATTCTGTGAAAAAAAAAATCAGTCGTTTTTGCTTAAATTCACTGCACTTTATATGAGTTCAAATCCATTCTAGTTGTAAATTAAAACTACTGTACTTATAATTGAAATTTCAGCAAAAATACCAACACTACCAGTCAAACATTTGGACACTCCTGCTCGTAGAAGGGGTTTCGTCCAACCTAGACACAGTAGATATTACTTACTAGATATTACTGTAGATATTACAATACTACTTGCTGCACCAGCATGCCACCCACCTCATTCGATTTTAAATACATTCCACAAACCCCCTCAGTATTTATTTATTTAAAGAACATAATCAAACTATTCAAATTTTAGGCTCATTACCCATCAAACATACCCCCATTGGGCCAGTGAGATCCCCATATGAGCAGCCCACATTATGGCATTGGGGATTTGCACATCAGCATGGCATTGACTCCACCGTATTGGCCTCGGTCTGTGCACAGTTGGGCCAATATGGCTAAAATAGCTTTTGGCCCAGTGTGGACTAGGCCAGTGGTTTTCAAAGTGGGGCCAGGGGGCGCCCGAGGGCCTCAACAATTTGGTGTGAAAAATAAATTACATGATTTTCTCTTTCTCACTCTCAGACAACCACACACACACACACACACACACACACACACACACACACACACACACACACACACACACAATCAATTCCTAATGTAATGTAATGTAAAGATGTAAGATGTAGTCATTTTTTATTTTTTTTATTTTTTTTTAAAAAGGGGGGTATATTCAAAAGTCTGTATTTTTAATGTGTTTTAAAGACATCTTGCAAAAGGGGGGCCTCGGTCAAATGTTAATGCCATTTGGGGGGCCTTGCCCTGGAAAAGTTTGGGAACCCCTGGACCAGGCCACAGTGGTCCTACATGGGGTTTGTGTGCGCATCCCAAAATTTGGGCTGTCTACAGAAAACCCATGTTGGTCCATTTTAGGATTTGTATGTTTTGGCACTTGCCCACACTACCTACAACTGTAACAGCTTTCTATCCACAAACTTTTTCACCATGTAGCATACATCCTTGAGCCTTTCCACTCAAATGAAATGAAATAGGGGGTGATTATTACTCTATTTTGCTTCCTAGTGAAAGAACAGTCCTCTTTTTTTTTCTTTTTTTTCAAATGCAAACTCCTAGATATTTGTCATAGTCTCCGCAATGGGAAGCACTTGACTAGTTAATAGATAATACCTAGACCGATCAATACGTGAACAATTAATGAATTTAGAACATTGTTATATTCATTTCCGCCGACAGAGGGAGCTGTTAGTCCTCAATTTCATTCATAGAGCACAGTTAACTGAGTCAGTGCTGTGTGATTAGAGCAAATCAGTCGTGTTTCAGGTTTAGATGGATAACAGCTCGACTCTGCTGCTTTGTTGATCCTGTAAGTAGCGTGTTTATTAAATATTTTGGACCTCTTTAACGTTTTGGTGGCCTTTTTGTTTTGCTGGGAGACGTTATACAAGTCTTACACTACCAGAATGAAACAGATGGGGGTTTGGAAATGTTTGTAAGCTTCTCTCATTTTCCCGTGAAAGCAGTGAAGTCTGTTACAGTTTATTATCATTATCATTATCATTATTATTATTATTATTATTATTAATTGATGTCTCGCGCGATATCCGTGACCAGCAGCAGGCGAGTCGAATAATCAGCTGTTAAAATGTGAAAACTGTCAGTTTTCTGATGTTTGGCGTAAACATGGTTTAAATAAATTAATATAGTAGGTTATATTATATGTATAAATGTTTAAATGTATCAAATATACACAGCACTTCAAATAAGATGGACATACTTCCGGAGTATTTGGACTTTAAGTGGTTCTTTTTTTGTATCTGAGCCACAATGTAAACAAACCTCTGGAAGTCGGTTTACAAATATATATTTTCACCCTTCACCCTTTTACTTTTGAACATTTTTAGCAAAAGGTCTAGAGAAGTGTCTTCAAACAAGTCCTAAGCGTGTCTGAAGTGGGGAAAAGGCGTTACCTGAAGTATACCTTCGAATCGATTAATCGAGTAATGATTAAACTCACCTGTGGACAGAGAGAGAGTTGTGCTTTTGTTCCTGTTGTGAATGCACTGTACTTTTAAATAATTTGAAGAGTTTGACAATCATTTGACAAGCTGTATCGTGGTTTACAGTGTGTATAGTAACTGCTTACTTCTTCAAGAATGACACTAAAGAATATATTGCAACACAATAGAAACCATCACAGAACTTCTAATGGTTTCCACTACAAATATCATTACAAACCATCGCCTAACCATTAAAACCATTACCATTATTGGTCGTTAATGGTATCCACTAGACATAGCATGCCACCAATAGAACGCAACAAATTACCTGTAGAGACCCCAGTTGGTACCAGTAGAGAAACCAATTCAATTCCCATTATGGGAATTCCCCCCTAATGGTTTCCACTAGAAATACCATTACAAACCATTGCCTAATCATTAAAACCATTATTATTATTGGTCCTTAATGGTATCCACAAGACATAACATCCCATCAATAGGTAACAAATTACCAGTAGAGACCCCAGTTGGTACCAGTAGAGAAACCAATTCAATTCCCATTATAACTATTAAAACCATTATAAATTCTATGAGGTTTTCGTTTGTTTGTTTATTTGTTTGTCTCTTTTTGTTTTTCAGCAGGCGTGCGCACACAATTTGGGATATATATATATATATATATATATATATATAATTTAGCACAATTCTAACAGATATGAAAATTGCATATCATTGAATACAGGCCTGGGACACGTTCTGGAGAAAAATGATTTCCATGGACAACCTTATGATCACAGTACAGATTTAATTCTAAGAACATTAACGCAAATATGTACCTTTTTATCTCAACTTGTGTTTTCTTCCTGAACATGTTTTTTCTGAACATTGTATATCATACTAATCACATAGTTCTATTAAAAGTTCAGTTATGGTTCAAAAGTATTTATAGATGTTTTTTTTTTGTTACTAGGGATTAGATTAACCAATTAGGCTTGTAACTCTGATAAATAATAATCATAACAACCTAGCTGATGCGACGAGTTGATATTACTTTCCACCACCCTAATATTAGTGGTTAGTACGTTTGCTTCGCATCACTGGGGTTGGGGGTTCGAATCCTGCCTCTGCCCTGTGGGCACGGAGTATGCATGTTCTTTCTGTGCTTCAGGGGTATTCCGGTTTCCTCCCCCAGTCCGAAGACATGCACTGTAGGCTGATTGGCATTTTCAAATTGTCCGTAGTGTGTCAATGTGTGTGCGATTGTGCTCCGTGATGGTTTGGCACCCTGTCCAACACCCCATGACCCTTCACAGACACTTAGGAATACCTGGGCCCCAATTGGGCAATGGCTTTTTTCTCATTTACAAGTCCCTTAAAACGTTGCAGCAACTTCCTTCTTTTTATCACAATATTCTGTCATAATGGTTCTAACCCCTCTGGACTGGAAAAGTGTTGTATGTCATATAGCGAATAAAATCCTAGTAATTCGAAAGTTGCATATTGTAAGCTACAATTAATAAAGGATTTGCTGTGTGATATCCTCGAGCTATCCTGTTTATTTGGTGCCACCAGTTTAAAGCAGTCCACTAGTTTAGAGCTATTAAATACACATAAGCTTGTGTTCAAGCTAGAAAGACTGTTGTTGCGTAAACTAACTTTATTTGACCACTTGTCTTTAATAACCCTTTGCGAGCCTTGCGAAAGAGAATGCCGCATTGTAAAAACCGAAGGCACAATTATCATAGCATTGTCGTCCTGTTAAAGTTGGGGAGAGTTCTTTTTGGAAAGTGCCACACACGGAGTGTTAAAGGGTCTGCAGAATAGGGGGAGGTAAAGTTAAATGCTCACACACGGAGCGAAAGGGGGCTGGGATGATTGATCAAGCTGTGCAAACCCAGCAGGGTCCCTTTTTTATGCAGAGGAAGGACTTAACCCAGATACACTCGCTGTATTTGGGCTGCTCTTGGGTCGTTTTAACAGGATCATGTTCTTAGCATTATTAGAAGAGGCACAGAACGTAATGCTTTAACCTTCACCTCATGATTTGAGAAATACGATGACTCGTTTCGTCTGCTTGGTGGACAGTCGTGAACTATTCCTTGTCTTCCCTGTGCTTTTCTTACTTTTTTTTTTTTTTGCCAGCTATTTACAGTTCAACATGCACGGCCTTAATTAGAGCACAGGCTCGAGCGCGGCCTTGGAAGATGTGTTCCAGATGTGAGCTGGAATGCCGAAAAGGTTTGTGAAGAAAAAGAATCGGCACTCCGCAGGGGTGCACTGGAGAAACTCGAGTCAGTGAAAACTCTCGACAGGATAGGGGGGGGGTTTGACAGAACAAAATGGAGAGGGGCCTCACACTGAGTCCAGTGGGACACCATCACCCCAAGATTTCGAATGGAAATGATGTTGTATGCTGTTTGTATGGAATTTCACAGAAGCCCTCATTTTAAAAAAATGTCATCGCTTTGCTATCAAATATCATGTCTGAATAGGTGTGAATATTCTTTGGTGATGCCAAACCTATTTATTATGTATCCATCTATGCTGTTTGGCCTTCTTGTATATTTTGGGTGAATGATGTAATCGAACAATAAAGACAAAGTCTGCTCAGTACCTTGAAGGGTGTCTTATAGTTTATTCTTGGACATCAGAGAAATGCACGTCTGAATAAAAGCACATATGGATTTTTTTAAAAAAATTTTTTGGAGGTGGGGGAAACCTTCCAGGAAATACCAACCTTTTTTTTTCTCAAAGGCAGAGCTGACCGACATTCCACCAAGCTGAAAAATGTGGTTGCAGGACATATATACTTAAGATTCATTGAAATTCAGGTGCTCAATCCATGTTGGCCAGATGTCTTCGGGAAGAAAGAGGAGACGTGTAAGCCATCCCGGATCACTTTTCTGTTCTACATTCTCTCTTAATGTAATTGGTGAGCGTAAGGAGGATACGAGGAGAATTTCGACTTCATTTGGAGTCGTCAAGAGTTAAGCCCGAGGAGGCCGAAGAATATCTGTGCTGTTATTTGTAAGGAGTAGAGACTTGTATTTTGTGGCCTACATATTATTTTTCCTAGTAAACAAGCAGAGTTGGACAACTGCCTAGAAGATCTGGTCACTTCAGTCCAAGTTGGTGCCAGAAATCCCTCTCAGTCTGGGAAAATGGAGCAAGACGTTTAAACAGACAACGAAAACAAAGATGGAAAGCCCGACTCGTCAGGTATGCGGTTCCAGTTAGCGTCAGAAGGAACCTTCAGATTCTTTGATGACTGAATTTTCACATTGTTTTCACTCGTGAGAAATGAAACCGACAGTTTGATGCATTAGGGACCTGTGCGCTGGCGGTGTTCTCACAGTTTTGGGAGGATCGAATGGTTTTATAGCCAGGACGCTGGTGTCTCTCCCCCACCTAATTAACACAGAGCTGCCTCGCAGACTCCGCTTTAAACTGCTCGGTTAAAACAATAGCAGCGGGCTGTGGGGATTAGGTGACGGCGCTAGTGGGTGGAGAGAAAGAGGAAGAGAGAGAGAGAAAGAAAGAGAGGGAGAGGGAGCATGCTCACTGTCTGGGAGGCAGCTTACTGGAGTACACTTCTACCTTGCCCTACAAGGATATTGCATTCTTTGTGAAGAGAGATTCCTCTCAAACTGATCTCTCATCCCTATTGTCCTAGATTATGCATGTAAATGGGATTAATAATCCGGCAAGGCAGATTTGAGATTTGAGTGCCATTTTATTTTGACATCCAAAAGGTTTTTTTTTTTAAATTATTATTATTATTTTATACAAAGGATGCAATAAGGATAACTCCTGTGTCTTGTGGTTTGGCATACTTCGACACCATGGCTACATTTTACAGCTGCCTGCGAGGAAAGAAGTAAGTTTCTCACATTAAAGGGACTAAGCAGAGCCTGCATTTATTTATTTATTTATTTATTTATTTATTTATTTATTTGTTTATTTGTGTGAGTGCCTGTCTGGTCTAGTGGTTATCCTGGAAGTGTAGATCATCTTGACTGAACGTGCTTGCATCTGATTTCATACCTAGCTGTATATGAATATTCCTTTTTTTTATTAAATTTTTTTTTATGTATTTACAAGTGGGTCACTGAGTAACGATTCTTTCAGCAGGAAGATTAGAGAACCCTATTCGAAGATGAGCCCCCAAACACGTATTTGTGTAGAAGAGTGCGTCCGCTGTGTGCTATATCGGAGCCGTGGTTTAATTAGTTCAATAAGGGACTCTTTCAGACTTTTATCTAACGGACTTGTGGTGCGACAAACAAAAACAACACTGTTCTTCAGTCATGCTCAGTAGCCAGACCGCTCTGAGAGAAAGTCTTGTTTATCAGACTGAAAGCATGTCTCTGCTTATCACTTGTTTCTGCAGATCAGTTGTTTTTGTTGCAGTGCCTGGAAGAACAGGCGCTGAAAAGTTTGGCCTCCTGTTGCTAATTCCTTTGAGCGTTCTTTGACTTAGGTGTGAACTGACTCTCTGCTTCTCACCCTCTGCCTTACCTCCTGCCTTTTATGGTCCTCGTAAAGTTGTTTGACTGTCCCACATCATGCCCAGTTTGGCACAGAGCTGTAGAAAACATCTTCTGGAACAACGTGAAGGCTCCTCAGTGTTAGCATCTGC
Organism: Ictalurus punctatus; assembly: GCF_001660625.3. Taxonomy (NCBI): domain Eukaryota; kingdom Metazoa; phylum Chordata; class Actinopteri; order Siluriformes; family Ictaluridae; genus Ictalurus; species Ictalurus punctatus. Next base: position 24,619,388 of record NC_030423.2, read on the forward strand.
ACTGTATCAGTGCTGAGTTTGTTGATGTTTTTCCATCACGAGTTTGAACTTGGTGGCATGACGAGCAGCTCCAAAACCTCATCCAAGTGGACCTGGTGGTTCTAATGTAACCTTGTAGAAGAGACAAGGCAAGGACCAACAGAATATGGTTTATTAAGACCGCACATGACTTTGAAAAGTGTGTGTGTGGGGGGGGGGGGGGGGGGGGCTTTTCTTCTTTGTTTTCCTGTGGTCAAATGGCTGGTCGATGGTTTCATGTCCAACATAGTAACACTTAGTTTTGCAACCATTTGAAACACACATTTCATAGACTTCAATTTTCGAAACCAACCCGTGCCCCGTCTAAGTTGTTCATCCCACAAGATTTTTTTTTTCTTCAATAAAAAAAAAAAAAATACCCTCTACTCTCTTGATGTGGTATTCCAGTTGAGGTCGTATTTTTTCTGAATCCAACATCAGTGACCAACAATTCACTGGCAACCACACACACCACAACTCGTACAGAGTTTCAGGTTTCGATGCAGACAAGTAAACCTGACTGTTCAATAACGCCACCTGATTTTGTCGCACGTGATTCACGCCTTGCACGTGATCTGTAATTTGAAATGGCAAAACACTGCATAAAGCCTCCTAAATTATAGAGTAACAGCAGTAAGTTCAGGCTTGGAGGTGGCTAGTGAGCAAAAATGACATGGTTTGGCTTGGATATCCGAAAGGTCGCATGAGTTCTTGACATTTAACTGGTGGATTGAAGAGAAATGCTAACGCAGCAAACTGTAAAATGGAAGCTAGATAAGTTAGAGATTGTTTGTGCCTCTGGTGAGTGTATGTATGTATGTAGCTAGTACGGTTAGCTTGCTTTGCTAAACTGTCTATGAAGCCTAGCATGTAACATGTAAATCAAACAATCAATTTTAATACACTTTGATTAGTGCAACAGCTATAAGTGACGCGAGCACTTGCTCGTGTGAGTATAAGGGTAGAGAAGTCGATGTTAAATGAGAGATCTTTCGCAGATTTCTTGAAGGCCTTGGTATGTGCTCTACCATTTTTGTCCATTTCAGTCCTAGCATACTTGACTCCTCGATTTAAGCCATGTGATGGGGATGGCTGCAAATTTAGATAATGAGATCATGTAGCTTGCTACCAATTTACCCGATAGCGTTATCGGCTTTAGGTGTGCATTCTGAAGCAGATGCTGTGTGTTTTAAGCGCAATGACTCGGTGCAGCTGTGTAGAGTGTATGGAAAAGCTGTAATTGAATGTGTAACCGTACATAACAAAGCCGACTGTGTATCTGTGTGCATCTGAATGATTAGAAGAAGGGACTGCAATGACATATCCATAACTGTGTGAACAGAGATGGGTAGCAAGTTCAACCCAGTGATGAAGTGATGCTACAATGTGGAAACATTTATATTAGGGATCATTTATAGTTTACAGATCATTTCCAAGCAATGGAGTATGCTCTCTAGAGGATGTACACCGATCAGCCATAACTTTAAAACCACCTGCCTAATGTTGTGCAGGTCCCCCATGTGCGTCCAAAATAGCTCTGACCCATCTAGGAATCGCCTCCAGAAGACCTCTGAAGGTGTGCTGTGGTATCTGGCACCAAGACGTTAGCAGCAGATCCTTTAAGCCTTGTAAGCTGTGAGGTCGGGCCTCCAAGTATCGGACTTGTTTATCCAGCACATCCCATTTGGAGGCCGAGTCAACACACTGAACTCTTTGTCATGTTCCTCAAACCGTTGCTGAACCATTTTTGCAGTGTCGCTGGATGCTTTATTCTGCTGGAAGAGGCCACTGCTATTAGGGAATACCGTTGCCATGAAGGGGTGTATTTGGCCTGCAACAGTGTTTAGGTAGGTTGTAGGTGTCAAAGTAACATCCACATGAATGCCAGAACCCAAGGTTTCCAGCAGATCATTGCCCAGAGCATCACACTGCCTTCACCAGCTTGCCTTCTTCCCATAGTGCACCCTGGTGCCATCTCTTCCGCAGGTTAAGCAACG